>NC_051323.1:11141603-11442796 GCF_015220235.1 Choloepus didactylus | reverse complement strand
TGAGATGGCTCCCAGGTGACATGGAACAGCCCTGGTGCCTGCCCTTTGGCTCTTGTCTGCCCTGATTTCTGAGTCTCATGGAAACATGTGAGATTTCAGAGCTGAGTCAGGCTCTGGTTTTATTTGTGGCCCATGGAAGGAAGGGGATGCAGGTCACTCAGCAAGGGAGTTTCTAGCTTGGGAAAGATTTGTAAAAGCTTTGGTTATGAATAAAGCCAGGAGACTTTGCCTGGTTGTATGCATGTGTCTTACTGGACAAAGGCTTGAAGGAGCTGTAATAGCTATAGGTGTGATGAAACAGAGAGAGAGAGTACACTCCTGCCACACTAATGATGTTAGAGAGGCGGGAAAAAGCTCTTGCACGTGTTGTTAAGGAAAGGGGGCACTTGAATCAGGTATCAGAAACCAGAGTACTAAGGCTGATAAAGAGAGCAGAACTGGGATGAGCATGAACTCATGGGAAGGGGTTTTTGGAGAACATCAGCCATAGTGCTGCAACACATAAAAGGCTTTTACTTGCACTGTGTTATGAGCCAGAGATGGAGCAGATATTTGGGAGCTTTTTGATGACTGAGGGACCAGGACTGCCACCTCCTCTGGGCCTGGAAGTGGGTTGGTTTGCTCCAGGGAAAGGGCATGGAAAGGGGGAACTCGCTTGGACTCGATAATAGGAGAAAACTTGGAGAAGAATGCAAGAACAGTGTCCAAAATGAAGAAAGAAGGAGCTGGTGATGAAGAAGAGATAAGATAGAGAAAACTGTTTTCCAGAACTGAACCTAGAAAGATTCCAGGAGGCAATTTGGGTAGGAGGAGGGAGAATGTACAGGTGCCTGAGGGCTGGGAGGGAGCTGTTATGGGATTGAGCTGGTTTTAAGGTCTTTTGTTCAGTCTTCTCCTTTGTGTGTCCTAGGAGAGAAGTTGGCCACATCCCACCCCATGGCTACAATCTGCTTAGGAGCTCTCTGAAGTTGAGGGAAAGGTTCCCAGGACTGCCCCACTAGGCAGTGCCCATTGCAGCAGCCACTGCAAAAGTTTTGCCAAGAGCCATTGGAGAACAAGTTCCTTCTGATGGACATAAACTGGGTCCTTGTCCTACGGTAACTGTGCAGACTGCTACAGCTCAGAGTGGAGGGCAAGGCCTCAGAGGGTTAGGTGGAGCAGGGAGGGGTAAAAAATGAAGTAGACATCCTTAAAGGATATTGCTGATCAGAAGCTGCAGCATTGACCATCTGGTTAATCTATAGGGACCCTAAGAGTGATTCTCCAGTTTCAGGAAGGTTCAGGTGCTGGGCTATAGTAGAGGTAAGCCACATGGCATTACTGACTCAGATTTGCTTCTTTTTGACTCTGTGTTGGCCAAGAAACTTCTTGTACAAATGTTTGAGGCAATGAAGAACATCTTAAAGGTCCCTCTGTGTGACCCGTATGTAGTTCACCAGGCGCCAACTGACTGACAAGTGTCTTTTGCAGTGATGGTCACAGGAAGTAGATGGTTATAAGCCGTAATTGCTAAGAAATATTGTATTATGTGCATAAATGGATAACAAATTGTGGTCACATTTATTTGGTGATAAGGTAGGTAGATAATTCCAATAGGGTAGCAGAGTATAGCAGACCCTAGGAGATTTTCCAGTCATACTTTAATCTGCAATCTCAGAGTGCCTCTATACTAGGGACACTCAGGGTGGGCATACATTAGGTGATTGTTCAGAATATCCATGACTATTGACAGAGCTGTGACTATAGAGCAGAGGCATTTAATTCCAGCTTCTGGGTGTGCAATCAGAGCTGCAGACTGTGTTGGCACATTGACCCTACCCTCAACTGGAGTCAGCACATAACATTGCTGATCACCTTACCCCATCAGGGCTGCCAGCCATGGAGATCAGCACTGCAGGGGTCCGTGACATCCTTGACCTCCTACTTGGCCAGCTAGAGGACAAGCATGGTCCTTTGAAATACAGAATTTGTGGTATTGGTCTGATTCTTCCTTCCCAGACAATGAGAGTAGATGCACTAAGATAGAGGCTAGTGTTATATTTTAGATACATGGAGGGAAGAGGTAAGGCAATCACTTGCCTGTGGGCAAGTAAAAGATGTGATTAAAGAGGGTGTTTTGAGGAAATGTTGAAAAAATAAACTGCACATAACTCAAATGAGATACCTATAAAAAATCCCAGGAAACAGAAAAGGATTAGAGGACAATTCAAAGGAAAAGGTGGAACACAAGGGGTGCAACAATTCCTGTATTGTTGTTGCTGTTGTTGTGTTTAACAAGGTGGTTGCAGCTTCAGGCATTGTTGTAAAGGAAGCTACACAAGGTTCCCCCAACAGATGGAAGCTATTGCCCACAGCCTTCATGAATTCCAAGGGTATAACAAACCAAATCAAAGCACAATGTAGCTTACATCAACATCATCTTATTATTTCTTATGGTTCTTTGGATTGACTGAGCTCAGCTGGGTGGTTTTCTGCTGCACTTACTTACATCTTTCATGCGATTACAGTCAGATGGCAGTTGGATGCTGGAGGAGCAAATGGTTGAAATGTCCCAGATGGCTTATTTATCTCGGATGTTTGTCGTTTCCCTGCTTCTCCGTGCACCTTCTCTCTCCCCATGGCTTATCATCTTCTATAGCCCTTCCACTTTGCTCTTTCTCCAGCAGGAAGACTGCTTATATGGAAACTCAGGGCTCCTAAGAGCTTGTTGCAAGAGATGAAGGCGGGTAGTGTAAGGTTTCCTATGACCTAGTCTCAGAAGTCATACAGCATCACTTCTGTCACATTCTGTTGATCAGTCGAGCCGCAGGGCCATTTCAGATCCCAGGGGAGGGGAATTGACATCACCTTTCAGATCTAGTGGGAAAGAGTTTATGGCCAACTTGAGTCTACCAAACCCAAGAAAGACTGTGCAGGGCAAGTGCTTCTTTCCCCCACTCTCCCTTCCTTTCTTTCTTTTTGGTCTCAGAACTAAATTCAGTTAAGTAGATCCAGGAGGGGTGCATGTTTTAATTTGCTAATAACATGTGTCCCTCCCTGATCCACTTGATTCTGTTGATTGCACTTGTGTTATAAATATGATAGTTTGATACCTCTCCTATTTCCTGCTATGGAGGTGCTTTGGCATATTTGACTGGTTTGAGAAATTGACTGATTGATTCTGCTCAAGTTTTCATCTAAACCAGGGGTTGGCACATTTTTACTGTAAAGGGTTAGATTATAAATATTTTTGGTGTGTGGAATATATGGTCTCTGCTGCAACTACTCAACTCTGCTATTGTAGTGCAAAAGACATTGTAGTGAAAAAGCAGCCATAGACAATATGTGAATGAAACGGCATGGTTGTGTTCCAATAAAACTTTATTTATAGAAACTGGTGGCAGTCTGGATTGGGCCTGTCTCTGGTCTCAAATACTTGGTCAGAGGAAGAAAAGACACAGAAAAATTTTTAGATAAAGTTGATAGAGCCTAAAGAAAGCTCCCTGTCCTTATATATTTCCCCAGTCATTTGTCAAGGGAGTCTGAAGTTTCTACAATGTGCATTTTCTCATAAAGTCCTTATGGATTCAGGAATATTTTAATTGGGTTATAGTGTTATATTACCTAGAAGGAGAAACTATTACCTTAGTGAATAGCTACTTTGATTGATCAATTAACATCTTTGGCTATGTAAACAAACAGTGATAAGAGAGACAGAACTCAAGAGAAGTTCTAGGGGCAGAAGGTAAGAGAAAAAAAACAAGAAATGGGAGGCTGCAGTAGAACCATATTTATACTTGCTCCATGCAAGGTATTGTACAGGGAACCATAGGGGCCACAAAGATGAGTAAGACACTATCATTATCTTCAAGGAGATTGAAATTTGGTTGAAGATGCACTGTATCTATGTACCTATCTCTAATTCTGGATGTGTGAATGTATCTACATATGTATCCATCCATCCATCAATCCATCCATCCATCCACCCACACATACCACAAATAATGAATAAACTAATAGTAGGTGGTAAGCAGCAACCAGTGGTGCAGACAGTCGGCCTGAAGGGGTTTAGAGGAGAGAGCTATTTCTATTAGTCAATGGGAATGGAAAGTTTTCAGAGACGTGTGGACTTTGAATTGAACCTTGATAGATTGCTAGGAATTTAATTGGTGATGGAGCCTCTCTCCTCCCTCCAAAAATGGGACATCAAGTGAGGCGATGGGGTCTCTTAACTCCCCCACCAACTTGGGGGAGATGTTGGAATTCTTTGTAAAAGCAGCAGAAGTCACAGATCCAGTGTTTAGTTAGGGTGGATGGACCCACTCTGTGCTCTGGCTATGTGGTCTTGACTCAGCACTTCCATGTATGAGATCAGGCAATAGTGACTCGCTGCACTCATTTACTCATCTGCCCATCCCTTCATCCTGCAAAACGTTCCTTGGCTCCTGCGAAATATTCAGCACCGGATGGTTCAGTGCAGCCTTTTTCCACTGCTGGAGACAGATGTGCAGCAGTTGATTCACCCCATATACATATATAAGATCAGCATGTTTTATTCACTGGAAATGAGTTAAGATTTCATTTACTTTTATGGGACTCTGAAAAACCAACCAATAGTAGATAGTAATAACGTTTCAATTCCTCAATGTAAGACTAGAGAAACAAAATCCTAAGAAGCCTTCAGTAATTAAAAGGGCATTATATTCCTTGCATGCTTTTAGATGACACTTGATGCATCTCTCCTCTCCTTTTCACAGGAGCACACATTATTGATGAAACCTGCATAAGAAGGTGTTAGGTGATGCTTTATTGCACTGTTTTAAGTCACCGAGGTTTTTAAATATGAAGGGTATAGATTTATGCTGAGTGATTCGGCTCGGAAGCAGGGACATCAATTTGTTCATGAGTGTGAACTGGTGATTGCCTCCATTAAAGTCACTGGGGCAGACTGATCACTTTAATTTGGGCAGAGGCAAACAAACAGCATGTGCTTGTGGTGTGTGTGTCCCTAAGAATACAGGCAAAAGAGTTGTTCTGCATCCCCAAGGAGCCCTAGGAATGCAGATTTGTGTCCTCATAGGTGTGTAAGTACAGGTAAGGGTACAAGGCCTGATGGGACCATGAAGAAATTGCTTCCTAGCACCACGGGGCAGGAGGTTGTCTAAGTTTCATTTGGTATCAGCTGCTAGCGATGATCTGATGATAAACTGCAAAAGGATAGTACAGAGGACACATACTTGCCCCCAATTCCAGATCATAGAACCCAGGTCCCTCCTAATTATGACAAGGCAATGGCAATTTGAATGGTGCTCTATTTTATATGGTCTGAAGGGAACTTGTGGGATTTGGAAAATACAAAACATAGGATTTGAGCACCAGTGAGCCCAGCTATGTAGTAGTTGGGGTAGAGACTTCTGTCCTCCAAGAATTCACAGTCCAGCTGGGGAAACGTGAAGTGAGTTTTTAAGCAAGCATCATTTACACTTGTGGTTTATAGAATGAATCGATGGAAAGGCAGTCAGGTGATGAGGTGGCAAAGAAGTCAAAGAACAACAGTGGGAATTAGCAGGGAATGCAATGCCGGTGACACTGTAGAATCGGCCATTCATTCATTGCTGCAAGCACTAAGGCCCGATGAAACAAATGTCATAACAGTTCCCCTGACCCAGAAATTCCACTTCTGACAGCAGTGAGAACTGGATGCCTAAAGAGGTACGTTACTTTGCTTTTGGTAATAGCAAACATTGGAGAATGAATGACAGCCGGGAATTGATTTACCAAACATTTATCAAATCCTGCCTGGGTACTGGGTTAAGTGCTCTATCCATTTCTCATTTCATTCTTACAACAACTTGATGGGGGCAGATGCTGTGATTTCTTACATTTACTTTTAACAGTTGAGAGAATTCAGGCTCAGAGAGACAAAGTGCCTCGCCTGGCTGGCAAGAATGAGTCAGGATATAAACCCTGGGTTGCCTGACTCCAAAGTCCAGGTTCTTAACCATTATATGATTATAATATATATAACATGTATATGTATAATGATCAAAAGTGCCAGATGTTTAAAGGAGGTCGTTTAAACAGAGACAGCAAAAAAAGTGTTTCTCCTATCCTGCCATCCCAACTTCACTGGCCTGATTGTTACAGAGACCAACAGTTTGCATGGACCGTGTGCTATCATCCTTTCTATGGTTTTATGTGGCTATGTGACTGTGTTGACTGTAAATTCCAATAATCCCCTTTTAATAGTAAATAAGTTCATTTTATCGTCAAATTTATGATCATGATGAAACAGTAAGATGAGGAGCAAGTGTTTTATGGAGCTCTGAGTTGCTATTCTGCTTTACTTCAATAGTGAGCTCTTTCTAAAACACCAATATGATACCTGAAGCTGTAAAAATTAATGAAATGATGCCAGTATTTGGGGGTTGAATGCACTGAATATGTGCCAGTGTTTGGAATTGAACAGAATCACAAATATTAAAAAATGTAATTTGATTTCCAGGGCCAGAAAAGAAGAAAGCATTCATCTTTCTGATGTACCTCATAGCACCTTGGAGTTAAATGCCTATATACTTTTTAGCAGAGGTTTTCAATGTCTAATTAAAGCTTAGTCTTCAAGGTGTTTTTGCTTTTCTTGTATGTGTTCAAACAAGACTGGCATTTCTGAAATAGAGCTGTCTTCTGCAGTGATGTCCACACAAAACGGAATTTCACAGCCAAGATGTGATCTTCGTGGGGATCTTTGAGCTGTGCAGGGTGCATTGTGATTAAAAACATCTTGCATTTTAAATGGCCAGAAGATATTTTTTATAAGGGCTCCATGCCTTTCTGATTTTGTCTACTTTATTGTCTCATCAGTGTCCCAGGAATAACTCCGCTCTGTTTAGTAATCCACTAAGGTGATTTTTAAAGGTTAGGGAATGGATGCCAATTGTAGTTCACAGAGCAGGTTACTTTCTTGGAAGAATCAGTATCTGCTCTCTGCTTATTTATTGTCTTTCTAACTCCTGCTAATGATATTACTGCTTTGTTTCATGGTATATCCCCAAAAGAATAAAGACAAATCAGAATCTTTGAGCATCCAGAAACTTGAATCCCAAAAGAAACCTTGTTAAGATGGATATCTTAACTCGTCCACCATGTGTTTGCTTATTCCCACCCAAGAGCACTGCTGGCTTATTTTTCTGAACTCTCACACAATTTATTGATGGCTACCAAGCTTCTCCCCCCAACCCCTGCCCCAAGATAACCCGAGTTTAAATCACTAAGTCAGACTGGCCCGGTGTTTCCAACTTTTACTTCCCAAAGTCTCTTATGCTTTCAGGAGTTATGGGTGGGTGTGTCACTTTATTAGAGGTTGACAAGAGAGCAGTCCAAAGAGCTACACCACTTCTACTCATGGCCTAGTCAACCTTTGGAAATCTCAAAGATAATATAATCCCAATATTTGATTCTTAATAATATCCTCTACTGTTTTCTAAGCTTCCAGGAATCCAAATGTCTTCTGTTGCCTCAGCCAAGTTGTAAACAAATCACAGGTAGAGAAAGCAGAGGCCAGAGCCAGTGGGGACATGAATGTCACATAAATGCTACCTGCTCGGTTGACTCTTACGGGATTCAGAATTCTCTTAAATTCAATCATACTCCTCAACAGTTTTTGGTTTGCAATCTATTGACACATGTTAAGGGCTTATTGTCCATCTTTCTACTCACATAAATCTTTTTCACTTGTTTTAATGACTCCAGTCCTCCCACTGTCCCCAGGAAGAATATTTTTCATGCTAAGTTGATAAAAAGGAGAATATACTTGGAAAAAATAGGACGTTTTATTTTATCAAGGAGTTTCTTATATAATATCAGAACTGTAGTTAAAGAATAGGTAGTTAAATCAGTCGTCATTTTCCTAGTGTGCACAGAGAGGCCTTGGAATGGTGTTAAAATGTTAACTGGCATTTTATACATTGTTGATAAGGACCTGCCTCAAAGACTAAAGCTTAGAGTCATTTGCTGCCAGAGATCTAGAGTCACAGTACCAAAAAAAATATGTTTGGAGTTATCATGATGCCAGTGATTTGGTCCAGCAAGAAACAGAGAAAGGCAAGCCAAAGGAAAATAAGAAAGGTGAGAATTTGGATGGAATCCATGACCAAATTAAAACTTGCAGGCCTGCCTTTGGAGATAACGAAATCCTGAGCATCATATTGGAAATATTTTCAAAATATTTCAGAATACAGTACAAGGTAAATGAAATTCTGATTTTAAGTAAACTTAAACAGCAGGCATATATTGCAGTCTGGAGGCTGCCAGACTTTGGGATTTATGGATCAGTAAAATCAAAGAGAACAAATAATTGGAGGACTATCGGGAGTTGCCAGCTCTTTATTTTTGCCAAGCGTTGCTAGCACTGCTACCTCGGCTAAGATTCTCCTGGGGTTTTGGTTTCCCACACTAGATCTAAACCATAACAGAATTTATTTAAACCAAGGATGAGAAAACATTTCTATAGAGACACTGAAGATAGTCCATGATTATCATGTGGATGTTCCTGGTTAGTATCTCCCTGGCATGAAAGGTCAGCTCTTCTGGACTCTACATCTCCCAGGCCTGGCTTTCTGCCAGGTGACCCACAGCCAACGTGAGTGGGAGGCTGTGTGTCCTGGAGAGCCACCTCTGGGACTTATGAAGTACACTTACAGTATTCTTTTCCATTCATTCTTCCAGACTGATACTCTTCCTGCAAGCCTGAACTCTAAACCTTGCTACAGTTTCTCTCTGATTTACACTGAGATTTGTACAGGGGAAGAAAGTATTGCACCAGAGTCGGTAATAGAATGCTTTGTCATTGCTCCCTTTAAAAAAAAAGAGAAACAGATTTTTTTATTATTATGGAAAATTTCAAGCATATCAAAAGAAGAGAACAGATAACGAACCACAATATACTGTCGTCTAATTTCAGCAACTATCAACTGATGGCCAATCTTAATTTTTCTGTAACTCACACCCATTTCCCCCATCCCATATAATTATGAAGCAAATCCCAAGCATTTCATTTTAACCATAAGCATTTCAGTTTATACCTCTGAAAGCTAAGGACTCCTTTTAAAAGTGCATTAAAAGTGCACTAACTGCATTATCATTCACACACTTTAAAACATTAATAGTAACTCTTACTATCTTCAAATATCTTGTTGGTGTTTAAATTTCCTTGAGTTTTCATTAATGCACTTTTATTCATGCATTAATTATCTATGCATTTATTTGCATGTATGTATTTATTAGAGTATGTTTGTTTTATTTAGGATGTAAATAAGGTGTATCCATTTTTTCAACCAGGTTCCCATCATCGGGTTTTTCATGATTGCTTCCATGATGTTGCTTTCTCTCCTGAATTTCCCATAAATTAGGAGTTGATCCTAAGGGCTGGTCATTTCCAGGTTTTGTTGTGCTGTTTTGTTTTTGCAAGAATATTTGGTACATTAGCATTACGTCCTTCCATCAGGAGAATTTGGTTGGCCCTCTTTTTTGGTGTTCATAGTCATTGAGGACTTGAGGACTCGATCTTGAGGCAATATTTCATTGGACGTGCTGGAGTTTCCTTACTTTTCTTACAGAGATGCAAGCAAATATTACTCAAGTCCTGGTTCTGAGCAGTTTATAAATTTTCTTGTTGTTATGATATAGAGTCATGTGCCAAACTCTTTAACAATTGTCCACTGCTATGTAAAAGTGTGATCCCAAGTTTCATTCACATACCAAACAAGGGTGGTAAAGAGCAAACTAAACCATCACCTAAAATTGTCATTTCAGAAAATGCAAGGTTGTTCAACAGCAGAATTAGGAAGAGATTAATTGAAGATTAAGACAGAGCTTAAATTAAATGCATAAATCTTTATAAAAAAATTACCATCTTATTCTGATATTTCTCATATCACCAAGAACAGTAGATACTGAATCTTGGACTGTTGCCAGTTCATGGACTAGAATGTAGAAACTGTTGTTAACATTGTAGAGTTGGTAACCTCTGCTAGAAAGTAATATGAAAACTTGTCCAGTCAAATTAAAGATATATCTCCTCTATCCATAGTGTATTCCAAATCATTGTATATAATAAGTTCTACTGAGTTTAAAAGCTATTTTTCATTAATCTGTTCAATAAACATGTATTGTGCATCAGCTTTCTGTCATGTACTGAGTCAGGCATTTGGAATATAGGAGAACTAGAATACAGGATACAGGTATAACACAAAGATGCTAAAGTTAGGAGACCACGCTTTGCTCTGTCTTTAAGAAGCCTTATGCCCCAGCAGTATCCTTCCCCGCATATGGGTGCAACAAGCTTTCTTTGTCTTACTCATAGACTTATTTTGAAAACTAAATAAAATAGTAAAAATTATCTGAAGAATCAAAGGTAAACTATAAATGGCAAGAAATGACATGATCATTTTTGGAGCTCAAATAATCCATGCTTTCTCATAGTTCTTATTATAATAGACTTTATAGACTCAAAAGCTTCAAAGCAGGTTCTTTTTACTAAAGATTAACTGAAGTAGTCTCTGAGACCAAAGGTCTCATTTTCCTGAAAAAGAAGCAGTCCTCTGCAGGTGAAGTGACATGCCCAAGATCACAGTGTTGGCTAGGGGATGGGCGAGAAGCAGCAGCCTCCTGATTTCCAGTTCTGTGCTTTTCCTTTTCTCCACGCTTCTAAGATGTCTTTTACATTGGTAACTATACACACCTGCATTTTAATATCCCAGGACATTCCAGGCTGGTAGAGAAGCTGCCTGGTTTGTGGGGGCAGAGGTGAGCAGGATGCAAAAGGGAAGATTTTCTCTCTAGTCATCCCCTATTTTACTTGCCATGCTGTTCATACTCCTGGCTGCCCTTCTCCTCTCCTTTGACCTTCCTAATCCCAATCCTCCTGTCTTCTGGACACAAGCCTGATGGGACTGATCAGTGATGTGACCGTGGCTTTGTATATTGTTGACCTTAACCAATCAATATGACCTTGTATTACCAACTCTCTCTCCTTCAAGAGAATGAATAACACAAGCTGAAACTCTTGACCTTGGTACTTGAATTCATTTCAGCCCTTTTGTGTTAGTCAGGGTTCTCAAGGAAAACAGAACCAACAAGAGATATCTGTAAATATGAGATTTTATAAAAGTGTCTCACACAATTTGGAGATGCATGAGTCCAAATTCCGCAGGGCAGGCTGCAATCTGGAAATTCCAGTGAAGGTCTCCGATAAACTCCCCAGAAGAAGCTGGCTGGCTGAAGAAAAAATGAAAGTTCTCTCTTCTCCTTAAAAGTCTTCAGCTGATTGGATTAAATCCAACTGATTGGATTTTCTCATTGCAGAAGACACTCCCTTAGTCAATTGTAGATGTAATCGGCCACACATGCAATCAATTGATGATTTAATAAACCAGCCTTTGGTTTATTATCCAACCACAAAATGTCCTTGCAGTAACAGTTAGGCCAGTGCTTGCTTGCCCAGACAACTGGACATCATCACCTGGCCAAACTGACACATGAACTTGACGATCACAGCTAGTGTAGTGCAAAAAATGCTTTTATACCAATGCTGCATTTTCCAGTTTGCTACAATTTCCACCATTGCCTGTTGGATTCTATCAGCCTTTTCTACCCATTGCTCATGCCCGCCTCAACCTTGAATTCATCTGAGTTGGCTGCTGGTGGACTAACATCTTGGGGACTGACATTGGTAGGTAGATCTGGGATCGTTTGGACAGCACACTCTAACTTTCATATCTCTTTTAAATCCAAAGCATTGCTTGTAGTATTTATCTTGATGGTCTGAGTTTAGTGCTGATGAATCCAAGATCATCGTGTTCTACTCTCAGGCAGGGTCTCAGTGGGCCTAAGTGAGAGTGTAGACAAATCAGGGCAGTCCTTAGGGGAAAAAGGTTCAAAGTACTTGGTTACAATATATCATTGTGTGCACTTAAGAATCTCAAAGCAATACTTTCTTATTAGCTTCCTGCTCATCTGGCAGAAATGCCTCATTCATTCAGCCTAAGACCTAGTAATATTTAGTTCATTTCTGAAGGTTGCCCTTATCTTATTTGCAAAAAGTTTTTCCATGACGCGGCACTCTTCAGAGAAGGCGTGAGGACGTGCGAGACATTTTCCCTTTGCCCCATTGTGATTTCCACTTGATTTCTCTTGGTTACAGGTTGCTAATTTGGCCTGCTCCATCTCCAACAATGAGGAAGGGGTGAAATTAGTCCGGATGGCAGCCACCCAGATTGACAGTCTGTGTCCCCAGGTAAGCCTTGTTCTCTGTGTTTCAAAAGGCACGAATGTTATTTGGGTAATGGATGGTGGGGACGTTAGCGCAATATTGTGAATGCAATTGGCAGCACTGAAATATATCTGAATACAATAAAATGGGAAGTGGTAGATTATGTTTTTAGTAGCAGAATAAAAATTTTAAAAAAGTCTATGGAACTACATTGCACAAACAGTGAACCCTAAATTAAACCAGGGACTTTAATTAATAGTATAATTATAAATGTGCTATCATCAATTGTAACAAATGTTCCACACCAATGCAAGTTGTGGGTGATGGGATGGTTTATGAGAATCCTGTATTTTATGCATGATTTTTCTGTAAACTCACAACTTGTCTAAAAAAGAAAATTAAAAAGGCCCCCAGTGACCTGCTATTCAGAACCCTCCAAATTCCAGCTTTCGTATCACTCCTTTCCTTGCCTTGCCTCATTTCCTGTCACTGGAAAAGGCAACTTATCATTCCTGGGCTGTTTCAAGTCCTACCTTTCTCAAAAAGTAGCTCTAAGTACTACAGTCTCTTCAGAATAACTGTGACTATTAGTGTCTTTTCCATCCACTTTGACTTTGCTCTGTATGTTTTTGGTTGTTATTTAAACACTCCACATCTATTTACCTTGTCTCAACAACTAAATTGTAAGCTTCCACATGCAGAAAGCAAAAGTTATATTTCTGCCATATCTGAGTAAATAGGAAATGCCTTTGAGTACTTTTTGAAATCTTAAGCTAATTACTGTGTCTTCAAAAAAAAAAGTGAAGCAAACAAAACCTAATGGCAGTTGATAACCTATTTTAGCTTCCATGCTTTTGGTTGTCCTTTCTGAATGCTGAGCCATCCACTTGTCTGTAGAAGCTCGAAGGTCCGTGGCTTCCACGGGGTCTTTGACTCACTTGTTCTCCTCTTTGAAGGATGTGGTCATCATGTCCCTGAATTATTTCTGGCAAATAGGTCATCAATGCTGCGCTCACACTGGCCGCCCGGCCACAGAGCAAAGTGGCTCAGGATAACATGGACGTCTTCAAAGACCAGTGGGAGAAGCAGGTGCGAGTGCTGACCGAGGCGGTGGATGATATCACCTCCGTGGACGACTTCCTCTCGGTCTCAGGTAATCACCGCGGACGGGCTTCTGACAAGGCGGCTGAAGGATAAAAACATGAGATGAGAAAGAGCTTGTCAATGTCATGGGTCTCTGTTTCAAGGGCTCTCCTAGGCCCTTTGCACTTTCAATCATCTCTGCAAATGTGATTATAACACCCTCTTGAAAATTCCTCTTTTGTGTGTATGTTCTTTCAAAACACTGAGTGAAGGCATAAGGAGGAAAGTTTTGTCTTCTTTTTTTGTTCTAGTAAAGATGTCATAAACCTGAACAGATAATTAAGGAGTTTCAGATTTCCTCCCATTGCCCCTCTTTTTTCCTTTACTCAGGTTTTTTTGTTTTTTTTTTTTTGTTTTTTTTTTTTTTATGCATATGGCCTTTTGTACATCTAAATCACTCATCCAAAAAAAAAAAAAAAAAAGAGGTTGGGATATGGATAAAGCAAAACATTGGTTCACCCCCATGTCTGAAAACTTATAATCAGCAAATTCCAATTTGGGTATGTTAACTGGGTTGTTTTTCCAGTTAGCTAAGTTGCCCAGCTTTGTGATCAAACAGGTAGAAGTTTCAGCCACTGGATGAACCCTTTCAAAGGCATTTGGGAGCTGTGGAGGCTTTGAACACTTGGCCATGAGGTTGTGGGAGGGAGTGAGTGAAAGAAAATAGAACTAGTCTTCACTTGAAATCGTATCTTTCTTCTTCATAAATGAAGTCCAACTGAGAGGATGCTAATGGGTTTGAATAACCGTGGAGTTAATTTGACCAGTAGTAAGGCTCATCAGCTGTGTTTTGAGATTGTGTCACCAGCTGGCAAATGGGCCTTTTCCTGAACATATTTGAGCAAACATGTTTGACCTGGTTCACCTTGAACAGCCATGGAGGGGAAGAGGTCACTGGAAACTTCTGCCTCCTCTATGAGGTGTTAAAATCAGCAGTTTCAACCAGGTATTGATTCCACCCACAGGCGTGTGGAGCTCTCTGGGGGGAGGCCATATTGCTTGGAAATTTTTCCTAGGTGCACTCTTTCCTTTCTATGAAGAAACAGACAGTGAATTCCCACTGGAGGCTGTGTTTCAGGCTTATCTGAGAGCAGCATAGTCAAACCTGCAGATTTTAGGATGATCAAAAAGCCAACAGTGCAACGATGGAGGATAAGGCAAGGCAGGTGGGAAAAATGAGCTAACAGCTCAGAATCTATAATCTGCCTCCTTCTCTGCTCTTGGTTTTAATTCTCACCAAGGTTTTATAAAACAGGTATTAGTATTCTAACTTTTCCTCTGAAGAAACTGAATCTTTGAAAGAGGATAGGTAACTTGGAAAAGGATGGTAGTAAAATCCAGGTCATCCTCTTTTCAGAAGCTATAGAGTTCTTGAAAGTCAAGATAGGAGTGAAATTTCCTTGGTGCTTTCTACTTTCAACTCCCTTCTCATCACATCCTGGTATCCTCATTCCAGTCTCCAATCCCTGTTGGAAACTGTATTGTTTTGCATTCTTAAAGTGTTTATTTTTGATGACCTGCCAAAGCAACTGTCTATTCACATATCCCCATATCTAGGGATTGGCTGATAAAGAACCCAATATGTTACCCTTCCCCGAATTTTGGCTGTATTCATGGCTAAGTCCTATAGACTTAAAAGACACCCAAAGAAAACGTGTATCTAATAAGGTGCTGAGAAGTATGGCAGATAGGGGGTCAGGGTTTTGGGGAATGGGGAGCAGAGGGGTGGCCTCCAAACCTAATCTCCTTTCCAGGGCCTAGTCACTCCTTGGCAAGATGAGTAAAGGAGCACCTAGTAGTGAGCAGGGGCTCCTAGTGTGGAGCCTTGCACCCAGTGATTCACCTAGCAATGCCAGTAGCCCATGGAATCTTCCACTGCCTCCCATTCTACCTACAAATAAGCAGAAAATACAGACTGCCTTTTACAGAGATGAATCATTTCAGAACTTAAAACTTACCTATCTATCCTCTTCTTTAAACACACATGCGAACTTTTCTGTGGGTGGGGAAAAGCAAGGTGAAGGGATCTTATCTGAGTCTTTTGCAAGAGTGCCACACTCTTCGTAATTTTCTTCCTCCAGTCCTGCCTCTGCCACCTCTTCTCCCTGCCATTCCTTTGTGCATCTCATTATTACCAGTAACAAGCCAAGGCTTTGGCTTCCACTGATAACGTGGCGCGGTCCAACCCCAGTGGTGCAAGTGCCGTGGCATGCCACGATGGGAAAATGAACAGGGGCTGTCAGGGAGCCAGACTTGGCAGGGCCTGCTGGAACATGCCTTTGGAGTTGACAATCGGAGGCGGCAGGCACCTTTCCACAGACCGGGCTTGACAAATAATGACACAGCCCACTCTGTCCTGCTGCTATGCTGTTGGACACAGACCAAGAGTTGGGGAAACTACGTGCTGCCTCTTCCACAAGCTGGAGCCAAAACATTTGCATCAGTAAATTGCAAGTTTGGCCCAGGAGATATTTTGAAATGGCATTAATGATATTTTATATATCAGTTTCTTCTTAGGGGACTATCTACTCTGGCAGGAAACTCTATTTAAAAAACAAACAAACAAAAATTAATCTTTGTTTTTAAAGGGTTGTAGTTTTTTCTTTTCCTCTCATGCTACCTGAGCTTGTGCGTGTATAAGTGTTTAATTCTTCCATATGAAATGCAACAAGGTTGGGGTGCAGTGATGTTAGCTATTAATATTACAGGGGCAAAACCAATTTTCACATGTGGCCGGGGCTCATAAAAAAGTGAAATGGCTGTGTTAGAACATTTAAACTTTTCCCACTGGGCAAAGCTACAATTTTTAATAGTGTTTTAAAACGTGCGTTTTGGCTTTACCCACCTGACAGTTTAATTCTTGGTTTTTGCCTCACAAAATAGCAGGAATCTGAGATCTAAAAACACTAATAACTCAGCCCTTTAGTGTCTTGAATTGTTTTTTGTTTGCTTGTTTGCCATTTGCCCTTTTTTACTCCTGGGCTTTGATTTTGTCTTCTTTAAAAAATTTATGCAGTGAACTTAGCGCTCTAATTTAGAAACTCTAGCTTGGAAATTTATAATGGTCAAGTAGTTTGGTCATCAGTGATTTTTTCTAACAAAATTACATTATTTTTTCAATGGCGAGATGGCGAAAATTCAAGGAAGTTTATTGCAAAAGATGTTGCAGTCGAGTGTTTTATGACATGTTTTTGTACAAAGCAGCATATCAGGATGACGCAAAGTACCTGGCTAGTTTCTCCAACATTAGAGTAATCTCTGGAATACAAGTTCCTTTTATTACTGCTTTCACCTCTGTATTCTTTTTCAGTTGGAAAGCATTCCTCCCTCTTCTTACTTCATGAATTCTTTCTCTTGCAAGTACCTTACGATAAAAATATGTAATTGACGGCCCCTCTTCAGTGGACATATTCATTCAGTATCTCTTCTTAGATTGCCTGCTATGCTCAAAGCACAGTCAGGAATGTAATTATGAATCAAGTGTGGCTTCTGCCATTGCATATTTCCCTGCCCTTCTTGAAAGACAGTAGACACATGCTTCCAAACCTGGGGTTCCTGCAGGGGCAGGAAGTCGGAGGAAAAAAGTTATTGCAAGATGTCTAGGAATCCTTATATACGCAAAGTGCACACTTTTGACAAAATGAATATGTCTGCATGAACAGGTAAAGCTCTTTTTCAAATACATTTGGTTACTTAGCATAATGAAATACAAATTTATTTTAAAACCCTAATGAATCATAGCACCTTTTACACAATTTTTATACCATCCATCCATGCAACTTCTATCTTGAGGGAACTGTGATTTATTTTCCTTAAAAAGAGTACATCTTATTGGAGAAAGTTGAGAAACACTGAACAACCTATCTTAGCATTTAAAAAAAATTGACTTAGAAACATAAGTTAATTAGTAAATTGTAAAATCAATGAATACTTTATTCAGGCAACATGATGAACCTGACTAAGCCTTTAAAGAGTTAGTTGACAATTTGACTTTTTAAAAGCAGTGTTTTTGATATGAATGTTCACTGTAAACTGGCTTTTTTCTGATGGGTATAGTTCTATCTATAAAAGTATATATTTTTATTGTCTCTTATATAATTAAATTAGTTGCACATTCTGCATGACAGTTTTAGATTAAAAAAAAAACAGTATTTCATTTCATTTTAAGATATTGGGTCATGAATAGGCTTCTGGAGTTTGTTTTTTTTTAAATTGTACTAACTCCACAGGGATTAGTAGCTAGTATAATTGACAGACTTCTCATTGTTTTGCCTTCAATTCCAAAACATCACCTTTAAACTATGTGGAGGAATGCAGTAACTAGGCTTATTCTTATACATCTATGCTAGTAAAAAAAAAAAAAAAAATGGCAGCTGGGTGCATGTTTTTGACATGAAAGCCCTTTTAGCAACTGGGCCAGGGCACATTTTAATTGTCCTGAGGAATCTAGCAGGGCAGTAAGAAAGGCTCATTTGAATCAAACTTTTGCAGTTAAATCTTGTACCAAGTTTAATTTGAGTAAATCTTTTTCTCAAGTACTCTTTTAGATGAGTTTGCATGATGTACAATCAAAATCAAAGTTTTTTAAATCTGTATTTTCATAACTGTGTCTTTCAATTTCTCCCTGGAAAATATCAGCCTTCAGAGAGTACTGCTTTTTGTGAGTTTAACAAATCTGAATACTAGAATTTAAACATTGCATTTATTTTTCTAATCTAATTTATATTTGAAATTAAAGAACTAGAAAAGGAGGGAATTGGATAACTATAACTGTTTGAGTGAGGAAATCACACTGTACTGGGTCAAATGAATGTTATTTTATGAAAGTAAGTCATACTTTGAAAGTGATTTTCTACCCAGTGTTCTAAAAGAACAAATATTCCCTCTGAGTTTCTTGGTTTAATGAAAGTAAGAGAGATCCATAGAGGAGACTGGGATTTGTTGGGCATGCTCCCATCTCTCCTTTAGGAATTTTAAAATCAGAACTAGCCCCAGAAACTTCTTAAAGCGTTAGTAACCTATTTTAATCCATTTTTAACTATTCACTGATTTTGCGTTATAATTATTAAACCATTAGCAGATCCCTTAAGAATTTCTCCAAACTTGTTCCATTTACTTATTTAAAGTACATGTGTGTGTGTGTATGCAGTGCAGCTTAAATTCCTTTTTCCTTTCAGTAGAGCATTAACTTTTTTGAAGATATCCTTAGAAATTGGTTTCTAAAGAATGTTCAAGGGACACAATTATAGATCCCATGATGGACATGGAACACAAAGTTGTGCACTTGCTAAGCTGTACGCAACTACACTGCATTCTCCAGTGCTCACAGATAGTGAAGCTCTCCTGCCTGCTTGTGTTCCGCTTTGGACAATAACAAGAGTTGGGGGCTGGCCTTGACTCTAATTTGAGGGAACTGGCCAGGAGACTGGATTATATTTTAATTTTGGGGAACTCTGTGATCCTTTTCCCCAGTCACGTATACCTTGGGTAGGGCATGACTTTAAAGGACTGGGTGATCTTTGTTCATTGCACAGTTTGGCATGCACATGAAGCGTTGACTCTGGTCATGTATAGAAGTATTTCTACTTGGGCAGATTGACTTCCTGTTGGCTGCCATAACCACTCCTTAATGGCCTGTCATGTAGTAAATCTTAAACTTTGAATCAAAGGAAGGGATATTCTTTAAGTCACTGGTCCTCAAAGTGTGTCTCTGGACTGGCAGCCTCAGTGTCCCCTGAACCCTTGATAGAAATGCAAATTCTTAGGTCCCTCCCTAGACCTACTTAATCAGAAACTCTAGCAGTGGTACCCAGTGGTCTGTGTGATGCTATAAGCCCTCCAAGTACTGCTCTAATTTGAGAACCACTAATGCAATGATAACTTATGTCCTTTAAATGCCATTTCTAGGTTATTAAGCATGAATTGAGATGTGCAAGGCAAGGGCACATGATAGTTGGTAAAACAGTCTCTGATTGGTTATTGATTGAATGAGTGATGTAAAATCATATAAATGTGCCCTCTCCACAGAAAACCACATCTTGGAGGATGTGAACAAGTGTGTGATTGCCCTCCAAGAAGGGGATGTGGACACCCTGGACCGGACTGCGGGGGCTATCAGGGGACGGGCAGCCCGAGTCATACACATCATCAACGCTGAGATGGAGAACTATGAAGCTGGGGTATATACCGAGAAGGTGCTGGAAGCTACAAAATTGCTCTCAGAGACAGGTAAGCCTGGATATTTGATCCAGCCAAAATGCCAATGCAATGATTAATGTCTGTATCTGAATGAATTGTTTTGTTGGTTTCTCTAGGTCTTTATGCTTGCAAATTACAGATCATCATGGAAGGGGAGGCACACTGAGGACTCTTTCTTTGTCTCTTGAGTTTGAATTTCAATAACTTTTGGAGAATAACACTAATGTTCTTGCTTTACATTTATATATTACTTCATAATTTCTCACAAGGACCTTATGAAGTAGGCAGAACATTTTTATTAATTTCAGTTACAAATGAGAAAACTGAAACTTGAATCAGTTAAGACACTGGACTGAGGTCACAAGGCTAGCAAATAGGGGAGATGTGCTTGGACCTTGGAACCTTGAACTTGAAAACCATTCCTCCATTCATTGCTTGAGAGGACAGGGCCAGGAGGAAGGATTCTGCACAGCCAGGAGAAAAGCATAAAGGCACTAGATGTTACATGGATATGGAGTCCTCAAAGAAAGGAGGTGGTGGTTGCTGAAAAAGAGTTAGATTCAGCGTATGCCCTGCCCCTCTAGGAGAACCTTCTAGTCCATGGTTTCCCACTTGAGAATCACTCATGTGGTGAGACATGGTGATTGTGGTAGACTTCCTAGCTCTAGGTACATTGGAATAGAAGAAGGCTTAGTTACACTGAGTTAGCAGAATGACCCACAACCTTGAACAGTTGTATCAAAGACTGGTCTCCTTTTAGTAGATGCTTCCTCTTGACTAGTGTCTGCAGACCTCAGGCACTTTCTTAAATCCCTCATGCACTGTGTATTTGTATTTATGAGGTAATATGAGAATGAAGTTCTGAATAAATTGGGTGATCTGTCTGTACAGAGGTGCATTCCCCTCAAACCCCAATGGTGCCTTTGGTGGACTTCACTAAACATTTATAAAATAGATGTGCCCTTGAAAGATCAAATATAGAAGTATTCCAAATTCTGCATGATAAGGCACATTAGTGGAAATGTCTTTCCTTCTACAGGGAAAAGGGTATTTACAAAGTCTTCTGTAGCTACGTTAACCTGGAACAGCAAGGAAAACCAACACATAACCCAGACATTGGTCACCGTGTCTAAAATAGAAAGGGAATAGTGCAAAATCAGATAATAAAGAAACACATCTAAGGAGTGTTGCTCTTCTTGAAATCTTCGCAGACTTAGAATTAAAAATAATAACAAAAATGATTATGATGATAATAAGGTATACCCACATTATAATTAGCTGAAAGGCAGCACAGTTTTCTTCCAAATAGCCTTGCCCTTTGCATGCAGTAGAACAACACAAAGCAAGCCTTACAATATTTCTTTCTGCACTTTGAAGAATTAGAAACTGGAATTTTACTCTCCAACTCAAGGACCGGTTGGTTTTCAGCTCCTGGCCCATTAGTTCTATTCTATTAGAAAGTCTCAGCTTTCTCTAGTGTATCTGACACATAGCAGCCTTTTCTTATGTACTCGACACTAAGTACAGCATGTCAGAAAAGGATGGAAATTATGCCTAGCAAATGGATGCTAGAGACAAGACTCTCAGCTCATGCCTGCTTGTGAGTGGTAGGACTGATAATTAATAGCTGATGAAATATAAAGGGCATAATGCCAATTCCCATGTGACTCTGTGCCCCCAAAGAATTCAGGCATTGTTCAAGAGACATTTTAGAGACATTTCTTATTGTATCTTGGGCTGCTTTAATGAACAGAAGGAGTAGTGCCTGTTGTATCAAAATCTATGCAAAGGCAGGGACAGTGTACTGAGTTGATTGAGACATTTTAAAATAATTTTCACCAAAGGTGTGAAATGTAAGTAATTTTATGGTTGATGTTTTTACTGAAAAAGAAAAAAAAATCAATGAAACAGAGCAATCCATCTTGGATTGTTGTTAATCAAGATTTTGCGCTAACTTGTGCACTGTCAGAACTTTTAAAATTCCCATCCCTCCTCTGCCTTACAGTGATTGAACACTCTGGGGAGTTAACCAAAGGCACTTCCTTACCCTGAGGTCCACATGCAATTCCTATTTGAAGAGAGAAGATGAGCTAGACATTTACGTGATCTCTATTTTGCAGGATCTGTTGACGATAACTAGGAAAACAACCAGGTAGAAGAGATCGAAATGGACAGTTTATACAAAACTATGGTAGAAAATATGAGTACGTGTCAAGGAAAAGTGGGTTTCAGTGATCTAAGAACTAGAATACACAAAGGTATATAGATTCTTTTCTTTTTGTCCCCACTGTTCTTCTCTTTCCTAAATAGGCAAAATAGTGTCTCTCTATGAGTAGCTAGAGGCTAAGGAAAAAAGCAAAAACTTTAGCTAACTCACTGAGTGCTAAAAAGAAAAGTTAGGGAATGCCCTTGCGTGGAGAAAACCCATGGAGAGTCAATTCTATGAATATGACTGGGCAAGGTTTTGTTGGTTTGACATATTTTTTACAATGAATTAGTCCTTTCCCTGGCTATGCTAAGGGAGACATATGTCATCAAAAGAAAACTCCTATGCATATCACTGAGGCCCAAATTTCTACCTTTGGGATAATGTTTTGCTCCTGATTAAAATATCCTTAGAACTGAAATGAATTGGTTTCTTTTCCTTATAGCTTATCAAATTTTTCCCTGAGAGTATTTTATATTTTGGGGAGAGAATACAGGCAGTAGACAAGAAGGGGAAGGTGCCAAGAGGAAGGATGATGAAAAAGGAAAGAAGTCTACGACACAGAACACAAAATGTCCTTTCCTTTTGTTTTGTTTTATTTTGGCCTTGCAGCAACCTACCAGATTCTGTCCAGTTGTACACCTGAGTTATTAGATTCAAGACCCTGAGGTAGACGTTCTCAACCTCTGAACTGTTGGTACTTTGATCTGGAAAATTCATTATTATGGAAGGACTTTCCTGTGCATCTACCCACTAGATGCCAGCAGCACCTCCTCCCTCTCCAAGTTGCGACAACCAAAAATATCCCTAGCTATTTCCAACCATCCCTGGAGGGTGGAGGCAGGAGAGCCAAAATCAACTCCATTGAGAATCAATGCTCTAAGGTGAAGAAATATCCCAAAATAGGAACAAACTTGAACAGGGGAAAAGATGGAGCCTGTGTTCTGTGGATATATGGTTTGGGGTGCAAGTGGGGTGGGAGTAGATTACAGAGAGGAATCTTCAAAGGAGCAAAATGCTAAGGAGGTCTTGATTAGACCAGAAGTGGCTGCTGTAGGTGTTTGCAAACAGGCCAGCCCCTGTTTAGACATGCAAAGGACTGCAGGACTGAAGCCCTATGAAATTGTGAGATATCCAGAGAGTGACAGAACCGCTTGTGGTTTATTTTCCATGAATTATTTTACTTCCTCGCTAAAGAGAGTGTTCAGCTTAACAGTGCCTTTTGTGTTGAGATAGATGCTGAAATAAATGTGAGAGAAGGATTTTAAGCATTATTAATACGTTAAAATTCCAGAGCAGTGTTATATAAAACTTGTGCCTGTTTAGTTTTTACAAAACTTATCTATGCGGATGAAAACACGATAAACTGGATCTACAGCAGACCCATTAAATACGTACATGGCGTACTGGATGAGATTTTCCATAAAACCCGGATGATAACATATTGCCAACAGCTTAGAAGTAAGTGCACGCTTGACCAGACCCATCTCCAGAGATCACATTTACAAAGTCAGGTTGCTGCAGGAGGCTGAGGGGGGTGAAAGCTCATTCACTGATGTCATATTTAGATGAAGTGGCCCATTCTTCACTGAGCGATTATATTGAAATGTCCTTTTTGTAAATTTGATAGCTGATGCAAGTTCTCATCAATATGAGTGTGATTTTTACAGCTTTGCAATTCTGCAAACAATGCCTTCTTCAGAGGGACAATAGACTGAAAAAAAATGGAAGAAGAAATAGAAAAAAATAAAGTATTGTTAGTGAGGTTTCTAAGTTATTGAGCATTCTGTATGCAGAGATTGAAATTCTATTATTTTGGAGAACATGTGGGCCACACAGATGGTATGATTTTTACTTATATGCTTCTGTAACCTAACGTTTCAGAAGAACAGATTATTTTTTACATTATTTCCATATATTTCCTTACAAAATGTAAGAGGATCAGCAAATTTGAAACACCAAAAATGGAAATATTATTGGGGGAAGTGGTTGAGACAGTACAGTGTAACAGAAATAATCCAAGTTAGGAATCAGAATAATTGTTTTTTTTTTTTTTTTACTTCTACCGACTAACCGTAACCTTAAACAAATGAGTTAATGTCTCTGGGTCTTAGTTTTGTCATATATTGCTTGATGTTTTGTCATCTAAAAATGGTCAATATTATTGATCTTGACTATACATGACACTTTTCCCTGGCTTCTTGGTGACGGTGTGCCACATGGGCAATTATTGCCAATGAATCCTCTGTATAAACAGTTTGCTTCATCCAAACGTGTGTCTTCATTATTCTCCAAGCAAAATGCATCTGTGCTGCTCCCACTCACCTCCCTGCAATGTTCTCCACTTCCTCCTCCTCCTCTACATCTGTTTTGTGAACTTATCCTTTGAGATCTAGCTCAAGTCTCAGTTGGTGACAACATTGAGACTCTTCAGTGCTTTCACATTTAGTGTGTCCCCTTCAGCTGAATGTCTGTGTCCACCTCTAGACTGGCAGCTCTTAGAGGGCAGAGGCTTCTGTAAGTACCCAGGCCCTAGAATGGTGCTACTACCTAATTAGCACTTAATAAGTACACATTGCATTGATTAAGTGACTATAAGAAATTAGGACATGGTGCTTTCTTTTTTCAGCAGAGAATATGTCCACCAGCAGCCTCAGGCTCACAGCTCAAGATTCCAGGATAAACAGAGATTTCTTTTCCTCCCACTTGCTACATATCAAAAGGAGCCAATCTGTTTGGCCGTCTTGTGGCCCACTCCCTCCATTTAAACTGATTTCTGCTGCCAATTAGATTGACTTTTGTGAACAGACAGGTCTGGGTGACCTGTCTATACCTGTGGCTATAGGTATAGGGCAGGGTTTGCAGAGGGAGGTAAGACTTATATAAAAAGAAGTTGAGGGAGTAGCCTTATTGAGCAGACAAAAAATATGAAATATCATACACAAGAGGGAGCATCCCAGCTAAAATCATTTCTCCACGACTGACCTTAAGATTAGATTATAAAAGTAATGCATTTCAATTAAAAGCTGTATTGATCATGACTGTTCCACCTAGACATTGTGATATATTTTAAAATATATTTTAACATAACATTTACTACTGTTGTAAAGTATTTTATTTCTCTATGAATGGTCAAAATGAGGAGAATATGTAAGAAATGTCTTACCTGTCGGTGATTGTGGTACTCATGGTGTTGGGAAATCAGAAGTGTAGCAGGAATGAGGAGGAAACAGCAAACACTTAACAGTCCTTAAATATGCAGTGTCTAGTTTGTCTCAGTGCCTTTTCTACATGACTGATGCACACGAAATTATGAATCTGGGAGCTCATCTAGGAATTAGTACTTGCTGTCCCCCCTTCCCTGTAACAGTGGGGAGAGAAATCTTTGCCCTTTAACGTAAACAAATCCTCACCAGGAAATGTCCCCAGATTGCTACAAAACCTTTGGAATATGCATGAATGTCTCCTGGTTTTATCCCCTTTTGAAATGTACACAAGTAGCTTTTGGGAAATCCTATAAATCTCTCTGTCTTGGGATTGCTTTTGAGTCATTCTTTGACCCAAGTTGCCAGTAATTTTTGCTCAGAAAGCCCTGACCATGTATAAATATGAAAACGTATTCTCCACACTGGTTTGTTTCTAAATTTTATACTCTGTTAGAATTCAGATGTGTCCAGTTATCTCTGTATGGGGGGCAAAAGAAACCCCTGAGAAGCACATCTTAACAGCAGAAGATGGGATGCACCATTTCATCCTGATAATGAAACCTTTAACATGATGCAGTGGGGTGACTATAGGAAGACTCATAAATACCTATGTGTGATATAAATTTGGGGTCACATAGGGGAGCATAGAAGCTGGACATTTCTAAGCACTCATCTGTCAGAGTGAGACAAAAAGGAAGTGCATGAGACTCTGTTTATGCACAAATCACAACATAGTTACAGAATCCTGGCAACTGCGAAGGATATGGCATTTCTTTGTCACTTTAAGTGCCTCAGGGACCAGCATTCACAGTTGTGGCAGTGCAGCAGGGAAGGGGCCTGCATAATTTGTCCAGTAGTGCCAGTGCTGGAATTGTTGGCCAGGATGCATCAACTGTGGACAACTGAGGTAGTGGTAAGCCCCTCGCCCCCCAGATTCTCTGGCAGTAGGGAAGCAGCACATCAGTGACAGGTGTTTGGATCAGGAAGGTCAGAATATGCTAATGGTCCCTCATTTGGGAGCCCACGCCGTACACCACTGGGGTACCCCAGCAATAGTTTTGATTAGGAGAAATGGGAAGCTTTGCTAGGAGCTGGAGGACCTGCAGCAACAGTTGGACATAAGAACCAGAGAAGCTTAGTTTATCCTGGTGAACGTGACCCCAAAATGACCACCCCGCTTGGTTGACCTTTCTATATTTTTCCCATCCTCTTCAGCCCTAGCTAGGTTCTTCCTTGTTGGTGATATCCTCTCCCTAACTCCACAGGCCAACCCCACACCTTGGCACTCCCACGAATCTGATTTCCTGCGACAGTCATTTGGCACCTACCATACACTGCTCTGTGCTTCAAACACTGTATTTGCCTGGTTGTTTTTTTATCTGTCAGTCTTAATGTATTTATCTATCTTTCTGCACTCTTGATCTGTCTATTAATCTATCTAGGCACATGTATATATTCTAATTCTTAATTAAATTTGAATCCCTTGAGATATGAGACTACTTCTTGATTTCATCCTGTCCTGATTAGTGTTGAAGCTCAAAAGTGTTTACTACTATCAATGAAAAACACAACTACATAGCACAGTATCTTATTCTGGGGGATTTCACCCTTTTTTAAAAAAAATTCAGTTTTACTGAGATATATTCACATACCATACAATCATCCATGGTGTACAATCAACTGTTCATAGTACCATACAGGATTGCACCCTTTTTAAAGTTGCATGGTTACTAATCAAGATCAGAATCTTTTAAGCATTGTGTAATAATTCCTAGCAAGTGTTTTACTCCACCTTAATCCAATCTAAGTATTTAGACTTAACCAATGCCAAGTTAAATGGTATTTATCAAGCTTGGTTTTGACAAACACTGCAAGCTAAATAAAGCGTGATGCTCAATTCTTTATTCATTCCTTAAGCTACAGAATTAAATGTGTCATCCTTTTCTTTCTCTTAACTTATAAACCATTTTTGATTATTTTTAAAATGCTTATTTCAAAATATAAGAAAACTTTCCAAGCAAGCATTTTCTTTCCTTGGGGAAAGGCATTTGGGTCTAGACAAGAGCAGATGGATGTTCTCTGATTCTCTTAGGGCAATCATCATGAATGGAGTTTAGAGGGTTTCTTTTTTTCCCCTTCCTTCTTCTAGGCAGTGGTTTTTCATCTTTCGTCAAACAAATCAGCTCATGTGTTATGTATGGCCTTCTGGGACTTGAATTTGATTTTGATGTTTGAAATGTACATTATAATTTTCCAAACATGAGTTTATGAAAATGGCAGCTTTTTAGGAACTCCCACAGAGGTAACAGATGACTGTCTCTGATGAAAGAAATTTCAAGGATGCACACAGGATGGAGGAATTAGGACTAGCTAGGATGACTCTGATGTGTGTCTGGAGAGTTAGAAACAAATAGTTACCAGGGAATAAGGAGCAGATTAAGCTGGGCTACTTTTGTCCTTGCTCCTGGCTTCTAATGTGCAACATCTTCCAAGATGATTGAGAATTATCAAGACAGAGCTCACATAATATTAGCGTATCTTTGGTCTAAATAGAATAAGATAAACTTAAGAAAAGCATTTAAATATCATCTCTACCCTGCTTCCACCAAACTTCAAAAATCATTTAAGGATACTTTTCTCAAGATTCAAGTTCAATCAATCAACTAATATAAACGAAATAATTAAAGTGGTGTAAGTTTGAGATAGAAAGGAAATAGTTTCACAGGAATATTAGATTAAGCTGTGAGTATTATCGGAAGGAGTTTTTTCTTTGAGCTAGGAAAACTGAGTTTGATTCTTTTTTTCTTTCCAGTTTTTTAGCTAGTATGAGCTTTTTGGTAAGGTCTCTTAATTTTTAAAGATTCTCTTTCTTCATGGTCAGGTGAAGTCATAATGGAATGCAATATTTAACACTGGCTTTCTTGAAAATCAAGATAAAGAGGAAAGTTGTAGGAGTCAGTTTGTCAAATCTTCTCCTGGGGGCTGATTTCATTGGAAATTCATTATTAAAAGTGCTAACAATCACACACAATCACAAGGATTATGATCCTACCAAAGAAAGAGAAGGGCATAAAATTGAGGAAGCCCTGTTTTCAAGATAAGTCATACTGAACTGCCAATTTTCAGAGAGTCAGCACTGATGTGCTACTTTCAGTTTACTTCACCATCTCCCTCCTGCTTTTGAGGTCTGTGGTGGATAATATGACTGTACCTACAAGTTTTACCTGAAGGACACTGGATGATTTTGCCTGATATGAAAAAGGAAAAAGGTGTATGGATGGGTAGACAGAGGGTCATAGAGTGAAGACAACAATTGCAGAACCATTGCTGAGAATCTTTTATGTACAAGGCACCATGATAAGCATTTTACATACATCCTAATTTGTCGTAAGTGCCTCGAAGTTCAGGACCATAACTGTTTTATTTGTCATTCTGTTCCCAGTGCCTTCAGCATGGCTGATAGATAGATAGATAGATAGATAGATAGATAGACAGGGAAATATTAATATGATTCTTTAATAAATTTGATTAATATATTATCTATAAACTTTATGTAAACCCTGAAAGTGGTTATCATTATCTTTCTTTTACACTTGGGTAAATTGAGGCTCAAATTGATTAAATAATATGCACAAAATCAAATACCAAGATTCAAACTCATTGCTTCCTAGGTCCAATAAATATACCAGAAGCCTCAACCAAATATAGTTGCTACAGTTGAGCAGAAATTTTAAGGTGCCCTGCTGGAGCTCTTTACAGTATAGCATACTAAATTAGTAATCCATTGCCGTGTAACAAATTTACCCAAAACTTCAGGCCTTCATCTTGCAACCATTTGTTTTCGCACCGTGCCTGTGGGTCAGGAATCTGGTCCTGAGCTCTGTCAGTGGGCTGCAATCATCTCCAGGGTCAAGTGGGGTGGGATATACTTCCAATCTCACTCGTGAGGTTGTTGGGAGGCCTCATTCTCATTCCCTATTAGGCTGAATTCCTCAGTTTCTTGCTGGCTGTTGACCAGTGGCCACACTCAGTTATTTGACCTCTGGGCCTTTCCATAGAGCAGCTCACAACATGGCCACTGGCTCCCATCAGTACAAGCAAACAAGAGGGCATGAGAGGGCAACAGAATGAAAGCTAGAATCCTTTAGGAACCTAATGTAAGAAGTGACATCCCATTCCTTTTGCCATATTTGGTGGGTCAGAAGCAAGTCATTAGGTCCAGTCTACACTCGAGGTGAGGGGATTGCAGGAGGGTGTGACGACTATGGGGGGATGGTCATCGGGGCCATCTCCAAGGCTGCCAACTACACAGTGCTTAAAGACAGGAGAGAGAAAAACGTGATCAGTAAAATAATGAGGATAGAACTTAGCGTACGATGTGTGGCCAAGTCCCAAATGATGGACTTATTAGAGGCATACTTACATTCTGGCACAGTGACCCAATATCCTTGAGCAATGGCTTCCAGAACAGAAAAGGTCCATTGAGTCAATCAGGATGGTGCTATGCAGTATGTGGCCAGGAGGGGACAGGAGAATGACTGAGCTAGCCAATGGAGAATGCAGTGTTACTGGAGAGGTGAATTAAAGTAGAGAAAGACAGAGTTGTGTCATTGTACAGAGAAACCAAGATAAAACTGGTGTGTAGTTCAGACAATATGTGTGTCAAAGGGAAGAAAAAACCTGATGGCATCACTAGGAAAACTTGCAATTTAACTTAGGCTCAGAGACTCAAATGTTAATCTAAGAATCTCAGTCAAAGCCATGTAGCCAGTGAAAGCCATATCTGGGATTATGGTCCCTGTGCAATAGCAGTGTTAGATGTGAAAGAGTTTTAAAATGCAGGAGATCCTATAGGAGTGCTTCAGCAAGATTCCAGCCACCCGTGTGCCTTGTAGGGAAGCCTCTAAATCAAGTAAAGTGCATGGGTCTTTAAATTACATACATAAATGAAATGAGATGGACTTATATTATAGATTTGTTTGATTACTGACCTCTTGCCCTGTGGCCAGCTTCTATGCTTCATTCCTCTTCCTTTTCTTTTCTTTTTTTTTTTTTGTGTGTGTGTGTGTGGTGTCAAAAGCTTAAATGTGCACATCAGTATAGGTTAATCCCTATTTCCACACTATTTATGAGTTGAAACTTCATACTCAAACAGCCTCCTCATGAACCGAATGTGCTTCATGTATGTGGTGAACTATCAGAGTATACCCAGTGCCTTATAAATGCCAATCAGGCTTTCCTTTGGGCAAATTCAAGCCCCCAGATGTTTTGAACATGCTCTCTTTTACACTCTCCTCTCCCCTTACCTAGCATCTAACTGGGGGGCCACCTGAATGAAATCCTCAGCAGCGTCACACAAAAGCCATTTTTGGGGAAGAATGTTTGGTCTATGGAAAGAACATCAAACAGCAACTTCCTGGTGTAGGGGATACTGGAACTGCTTTATAGGGTCTCCCCAAATTAATACTTTCTAGCTCTGTCTACTCTGATGACACCTAATTCTTTACTGACTCCAGCTATTAAAATGGGGACTTGATAACTGCCTGTAAGAGGAAGTATATAGCACTGATTCCTATCCTAGATTGGGCAGGAGGCCACAATAGTCCATCCGAGTCTTCATATTTTATTCTCCTTCTATATTTCTTCAAATATTCTCATTTATTCTTTTTCTTCTATTTTGTTCATAACTTTCCATTAGACTTATTCTTCCTCTAGAGCAGGGCCCTATCTTTTGTCTCCTCTCTACTCCTTGTATAAAATGTGTACAAGGAACGCAGACAACAGTGTGTTGACTGCACCATCCGTGATCGGGAACCCCCCTGTGCAGGCAGGTGTGGTCGCTTGTCCCAGGTAAGCTAGTCAAGGGTATAATCATGAAGCTTTCTCCTTGCCCGGGGTGAAGTTCCCACTCGTGTGGACCTGAAGATTCTGCCTTCAAGTTTCTGAAAGTTCCCTGGAGACCAGACCTTGATTGTCCACTTAAAACTTGGTTAATGATGCATGAAGCTATTTAATAAAATTACTGAACCAGTCTGACATGATGGGCAGAAAAAAGAGAGAGACAGTATGTGGAATGTGATCCTGCTCACTCTGTCCCAGAAGTACTTGATGACAAATGAGTCCTTCCCTATGTCTTTGCTTCCCATCCTTCTTCTCCCAACTGGATAGATTCTTTGGGCCAGAAGCCATGAGGAGGCTTAAGATGAAAAGAATGAAGAGCTGACAGTTTTTGCCTAAAGGGAGTTGTATGCAAAATGGTTGACACACAGAAATGTCAACAAACGTTCCTAATACAGGGTAGTAATTATAACAGTATGTGCATGATTAAGATGCTATAAGATTGTGAAGCAGAGCACAATCAGCTTTGGGGTGTCTGGGGGTTAGAGGAGGCAACACGATGGAGTTAATTCTGAACTGGAGATTGAAGACTGAGGAGGAGTTCATCTGGGCCAAAGAGAGGGAAGTACGTTTCAGTGCTAGGAGAATAAATGATACATGAGCATGGTGGTATGAAAGACCACATCATATTTGTAGATAAAGGAGTAATTCAGGCTAATTGGAGCATTTGAGTTTAAGTAGGAATGAGCAAAAAGAGACACAGAGAGAGAGAGGAGCTGACTGGAACTATGGGTAGGTGCTAGATGTTTATTTGCTTTCGTATCTTGATAGAGTGATTTTATAGTTCCCCCTCCATTATTACCGGGAGTCATTTGAAGGTTTTAAGATGGGGCAGTGGGGTTGGCTGGCTATTCATTTTCACTAACTCTAGCTACCCCTGGGTTTTGCCCTTATGGTTCTCTGAAATCCTATTTGCATCTGTAGCACAACTTCTCATTCATTTTATGGGTTCACTCTTTGCTCTGAAGTTTATCTCTAAAGTTTCTCAGGAGGATTTAGTCCAGAACTTTCTCACCTCTGGTTTAGGTACTCAATCCACACTAGAATGATACGACTTTGATTTTTATATGCATACTTAACTCTGATTTCATTACTCCTGGAATATCATCATGTTGTGGCTTTGTATGCACTCTGCATGCAAAAGTATAGCTAGGATTTAAAAGTTTATATCCAACTTTGATCACCCTTTCAGGATTTAAGCTATTAAGAGCAATCCAGCATTTCTGGTAAAAAAAAAAAAAATTACTAAAGTGCTGCCTACATTTCTGGATGTAATTCAGAAAGCAGAAAGAAGCTTCTATTTATACAATCCTATATCAGAAAATTCTGTTAATATGTAATGTACGAATCGCAAAGCAATGCCGTGTTTTGTTTTAATTATTCAGAAGCAGACCACAACATCATATTTGAAGTAGTTTGAGACTTTCTATCTCAGTATTACTTGTGGGGTATTTAATGTTTCAGAGCCTATCCAGGGGTTAGAAGAATTCATAGTAAAACTAGCATCTTAGGTTCTGTCAAGATGGATCACATTCTTCCTATACTTTTGTTTTTCGGTCTTATGCTCTTAAAGATACAACTCAAACAGGACATGGAGAAGCAATATGGAGAACAAAAGTATGTTACTTAAAGTGCAGAAGCAGTTGATCAAGCCCTAAATATTGAAGGCACTTAGGAGCAGGGTGTGGAGAAGGATTTTTCTAAGGGTGAGACCCCGAAAAACTGACTCGTGGTAAGAAACATGGAAGTCTAGTCAGCAACTGTAAATATTATCAATTGAACGAGTTCAAGATCCAGGTTTTACCAGCTTGAGGAGTACAATAAGGCATTTGCAAATTAAGGGTCCCACTTGAGCAGTTAGAATTCTGCAGTTCACAACCCACCTTTTTTTCTCTCTCTTGAAAGATCAGTGATATTTTCTGTTCCATTCTCTTCTAATAAGACAAGATCAACACTGTTGTTCGCTCCAAGATCCCACCTCCCAAAAGAAAGATTTTTTCCTCTCTGTAACAGAGCTGATGGAATGGCCTTCTCCAAACTTGGGGTTTCAGAGTGGTACTGGGCGTGTTCAGAGCCCAGTGGGATTTCTCATGAAAATAGATTCAAACTTGGATCTCTCTCCTTTGGGCTTCTGATTCAGGGCTGGAGGTGGATAGCTACAGACAGCCTGACACCCGGACACTTTCTTCCCCCCACAACTCTTCTGCGAGGTGGCGTGGCACAAACAAAATAAAGCAATGCAACAACCTGACCCTCCCTTTTAGTCTCCCACAAGCAAAGTTCTCATGCAAATGTGTGTGTGTGCCTGAGGGCTGAGGGCCAGGGGATAGAGTCCTACCTATCTCAGCTTTCCACTTGGCAGCCAAGATCTCAGAGGCACTTCCCCACTTTAGGTTACTGAACAAATTGGTTTCTGGGTATGTGATCTAACTTAATTTTCTCAGAGTCTTTATTCTATAAGGAGAAGTACAACCTTGAGATTAAATTGCTGATCTCTTTTTAAATATTTGAATTATGAAAAGCTTCAGAGATACAAAACGAACTGGGATTAATATAACAGATACCCTCTCTCCATTCCAGGATGTGATAAATATCAATATTTTGCATTCCCTAGTTTGCATCTTTTTTTTTTTTCCTAAGAATTAAGATACAATTGAGCCCACCTTAAAACCTCTACTCAATCCCACTCCTCTTCTTCCCCACTCAAAGTTAACTGCTAAAAGCAGTGTATATCCTCTCAGAACATATTTAATAACTATGCATATATACTTAAATTATACACAGTACTCTATAGTGTATTTTAAAATTTCTCACCAATGATACCTCTTTGCAGTTTGCTTTACCCACTCCACAGTCTGACCTCACAATGTATTCACATTACGCTGTTGGCTGCCCCATGGTTCAAGTTTATGAGACCATTTGTCCCACTCGGTTGTACCCCATGCCACCCCCAGACCTAGTGTGAGCAGCTCACTGGTTTTCCCCTGAAATGGAGGATTCAGTAAGCTCCTGGGTAAAAGCTGTTGACAGCGCTCCCTTCACAGTTTTTTTTTTTTTTTCTGTTAATCCCAGGTATAACTCTTCTTATTGTTAACTCTTAGAAGATACAATGTAATAAGCAACAACTGTAACCATAGAGACACAAAGACATTCCTGCAACTCAGCTTTCTCAATCAGTATCTCTTTAGAACTTAATATTTGGACATGCCCTAGATAATGTCTCAATTCACCAGCTAAATGAAGCTTTAATTTTACCCAATTTTGTCAGAGTGGTTGCCAAAGTGGTGTCTACCCATTTGTATTTCCATCTCCAGTTGAAGGGTTTACTTTCTCCCCCGTGCTCGGCAAGATTGTTAATTTGTTTACCCCTCCCAACAGGTGTGAAATGATATCTCATTGCTTACATTTTAATTTTTCTGATCATTAGTGAAGCCTGGCATTTTGTCATGTGCTTATGAAGAATAAGTTTCTTTTCTGTGAATTGTCTGTTCTAATCCTTTGCCTATTTTTCTATTTTTTTTTTCTTATTGATTTGTTGTAATATTAAATCCTGCATGGGTTTTTTCCTTATTGATTTGTGGGAGTATTCTACCTGCCTGTCAGAGTATTAATACTTTATCAGTTATATAATAGGGGCAAACCACTTCATGTGTCTAAGTGCTCCTGATGATATCATATAAATCTGTAAAATTATTGATTATGACAAATAGAATGAAATTACTATTATTCAGAATTTTCTGTTTATGAAAGAAAGGGAATTTGTAATTTCATTTAAGAAGGATACTCATTCAAAAATGCCAAATACATAAAAAAAATAAACAACCTTTTTCAGACTTAAGGATGTCACTTTCAATTATCTGGATTCTTTAGTCATATAAAACAATTTATTCTCAACACAAATAGATAAATGGTATGGCCTGTGTTTAATATAGGTGGTGTTTAAAAATACAGTTTTATCTGATTATTTGATTCATATTTGCAGCAATTCAGAGCAATATCTCCCAAATTCTTTGTTATCTGAAAGTAGGGTTCAAAAATTCAAATGAAAAATTTAAATAGAATAAAGCACAAATCATGGTAATTCACTCACAGACTGAAATTCACCCCATGGGTGTTTCAGTTTTGATGATTTCTATTGAAAGAATGGTTACTCTGTTTTCTTCTAACCCACTCCCTGCTTTTTTATTTTTTTTAAACAACATTTTATTTTTTTCCGGTAGAAATACATTTTTTTTTTTCCCCTGGGAGTGTTTTGTCTTGACTACTCCGACCCTAGAGAGTAAAGTAATTTAGCAGAGTTTCTCACACCAGAGATTAAAATGAAGGTTAAAGTATCCAGAGAACATGAGTATAAAAACGAATCATGCATAAAAGTTCAGAAATGGAAATAGATGAATGATGTTTCTCTTTTACTGCCCTTGTAAATACAATGAATCGTGCTTTTGGCTTTCATTTGCCATGTGGATTGATCATTACAAGATAACAGCTGAGAAAATTGAATTATAATTTTTGAGAATCAGTGAATCAGCAGCATTTTTAAAATAGCTAATGGAAGGATTCCAGACATTTCACTAAGTTTACTTTCCCCAAACCCTCAGGATTGTGTGCAGGTGTCCCTGTGAGAATAAAGAGGTATCTGCATTTTAGAGAATTTTAGAGACAACTTCTTTCACATCAAGTTGGCCTTGGTAAAACTGAACAAATTCAGATTTACCTCTGAGCATGTCAGAGTCCGCTTTCCATGTGTCATTCTGCTGGAGTGTCCCATATCCTCCCTCTCCCCCTGATTCAGCCTTCGCTCACCTCTCCTTTCCAGCCACCCTCCGTCAATCTTGCATCACCCACAAAAGTGTAATGCATTCGATCATTTCATTCGTACTTTATTGTAACACTGCATAGGTTGCGGTCTGCTATCACAAGTATGACTTCAGCTTGTCCTGTGCATTAGTTTAATATTTATTGATGCTTTCTAAGGGCTAGATGGCATCCAATATTTTTGTTGTGCCTTCTGCCTTTGAATCCTGAGGTAGGATCTTATTATTACATTTTACAGGCAAAGAAAAGATTTAGAAGGCTTCAAAATTTTGGCCAAGGTTTCATGACTAATAACTAGCAGAGATGGAACTCCACTCAGTTTAGGATGCCATAAAATCACGGTATTCTTAAACACTACACCAACACTACCTCGGGCAGGTTTCCTAAACTCTGAGGCAAACCATCAACATGGCTGATTCAACTCTTCTCTTTCCCTGACTGCGGGTGAGTGGCACAAAATCCATTAAACTGGGCCCACCCCAGACTGGGCAGGTGAAAGCTTTTTTCTCCACTGCACTGTTGGAACGGCCCCAGCCACTTTGCCCAAGGGCTGGAACGAAAGAGCACAAAATGAAGTCGGCCTAATCCACTGCTTTTCTCTGTTTAACCCAGTGATGCCACGCTTTGCTGAGCAAGTGGAGGTTGCCATAGAAGCCCTGAGTGCCAACGTCCCCCAACCGTTTGAGGAGAACGAATTCATCGATGCTTCTCGCCTGGTGTACGATGGTGTTCGGGACATCAGGAAAGCTGTGCTGATGATCCGGGTACGTGAGGCCTCTTAGCTAGCAGGTGATCACAGCTTTCAGCAGGGACCCAGAAGAACCAATTGCATTAAAAACAAACAAACAAACAAACACATATACACACACACACACAAAATTACTTGTTTTAACTTGGTACACTGTTTGCTTCCTCAGTTAGTTAGACAAAGTGGACTTTTGGATTAGAAGGAAATGGGGGCTCCCCAAGGAGCCCAAATCAGCACCAAATCCTAAATTTGATGCCAGTTGGATGGAAGCCCTGCTACTCCCCATGGGCTCCTCTTGCCAGCACTGACTTCCCATCAGGATCACAAATCCATGGGATGGAAAGAAATGGAGATTACCCAGCTTAGTAGAATTCATAATAATGATTATTATTATTATTTAAATACAAAAATGATACACAACTACACTCTCCTTATTAAAAAAAAGCCAAGATATTATAGATAAGACTAAATAGCCTTACAGCAAACCTCCCTCTCCACTCCCACCCCACTCTCTTCCTAGCCTCAGACTTCCATCATTGGGCAAGTTTGAGACTTTCACACTATTATCTAAGTAATTATATATGGACACAGGCCTAGAAAATAGATATTACAGTCGATTTTTAAGCCTATATAGTATCATATGTATATTGGTTTTGTCACCCACAATGTGCTATCATACATCTCTGCAAAGAGACACGGTTTCTCTCCTGTGTAAGTGCTGCACAGTTTTCCATCATAAGATGGTTTTTCTCCTTACTTTGCCAACAGTTTAGCACAGTCATTTTCAAATGCTTTTCTTAGTCACGGAGCTCCTGCTTCAATTAAGTTGCATATGCAGAAGCACAATGTATGATACAGGTAAATTTATGGCTGTTATGGTTGAAGCAGGGATGGGGCTTCTGCTGGGCTAATCCCTAGAGCACGTTGTGCAAAAGAAATACAATGTGAGCCACATTTGCAATTTTAAATTTTCTGGTAGATGCATTAAAAAAATAAAAAGAAATACGTGGAAGTAACTTTAATACTATGATTTATTTACCCCAATGTTTCCAACATATTATCATTTCCACATACGGCACTAGCCACATTTCACATGCTTAGTAGCCACACATAGCTAGCCGCCACCGTATTAGATGGCTTTGCTGTAGACTGTATCTTTACCCTCACTTTCAATCTCCAAAGTTGTCCCCAAGGTTACTAAGTGAAACCACAAGACATCTGCTGAGCATGGTTCAAAAACTCTTTTCTCAGTGTGATCATTGAGTATCTAAACCAACAGAACCAATGCCTCCTTCCAGAAAGAGAGAAAAGCACTTTAAAATAATAACTACAAGCAAGTTCATATCTTGGGTGTGATCCCTCAAGTATTTATATTATTCTCTTTTCTCTTTGAATAATACACCTCTAGGTCCTACCAGAGCTCCATAGATGGTGCTAATTATCTCCCCAATCCCGGTATCTCCTAACTCATTAAATCTACCCATAGTCCTCTTCGACTGTGATATCCAGAGCACGACAGAATGTAATGACCTCATCCTTCTCCTGAAACATCTGCCCATCTCCTAACTTTGAATCCCAAACAGCCTCTTCTGATCTTCTTGTCTTTAAGTTAGCTTGCGAGTTTTCACCTTGAATATACATCTTGCTTACATAGTAATTCTGTGACCAATTTGAAGTGATCAGGGCATTCTGTAAACTGTATCATACTTAACTAATTATACTTAACAATGTGAAGTTCAGATCTGTAATTCTGTCACTGTCAGATTAATCTCCTGTTCTTCTAGCTTTGTCATTTTCTGCTTGTCAAACTCTCACCATCTTTCAAGGCCTGGCTCAGATGTTCTTTCTCCAAATTTTCTGCCTCAGAAATAATGACCTTATCTTTAAACCAACTATAACTGCTTCTGCTTGTAAGATAGTATTTATTACACTATTTCCTTTTATGTCTGCTACCTTCTCTAGTTTGCAAAATTTTGAAAAGCAAAGGCTGTCTTTTTCTTCTCCCTTCATTATGATGCTTTGTTGGGTACAATGCCTGAATCTCTCTCTCTCTCTCTCTCTCTCTCTCTCTCTCTCTCTCTCTCTCTCTGTGTGTGTGTGTGTGTGTGTTTGAAAGAGAAAGTGACAGACAGACAGATCTTTACGAAAATAACAGAAAGAAAAGGTCCGAGAATTGGGGGAATGTGAAAGGAAGGATAGTGAGCCTTTTAAGCCCATAACAAACTAGATCATTTTTTCCCATTGCATACTAACTTGTGAAATAAGGTAATAGACCATGAGAGTTATGTTTTCAAAGTATTTGGCACTAAATTCCACCATAATCCTCAAGACATATTCCCTCTTTTACCATTTTTCTGCTTTGTTAGCCTTCACATTTTGTGACAACCATTCATCTGGGAGGTTGAAGAAGTTTATAGCCATCATTCATTTATTGATTCTTGGGCCATAAAAAACATAATTTTAGATAAAATGCCATATCTTTGTTACATGAAGTGTCATTCCTCTATCCTGACATTTCAAGTGAATTGATCAGATGGATTTCACACTTAAAATTTAGGAAGAGAGAAATGTACAGTGTGTACAAATTGTTACTTTAAAAATCCTCCATTTGGCACACAAATGGTTTCATTTTGTACTTAATGTCTTGGTTTTCTTTTTGAGAATAATGATTAAGTGTACTGAAAAAAGAATCCATTGTACACAGTCAGGAAGAAAGACAAGACAAGTAGATCTATTCTCTTTCTTTCCAGAAAACTTGACCATGTCCCCTTAACCTTCCCAAGTGTTGATTGTACTTTGAAAAGAAATCTCTCTCTCTCTCTCTCTCTCTCTCTCTCTCTCTCTCTCTCTCTCGTTCTCCTGCTTTGTGAGGAATGCAGGAAAGATCTTGAAGGGTCAAATTCTCATCTCCTTACCTCTAGGCAAACAATAAATATTTAAGGGTGATACAGGCATCTAAGCCCTCTAGGATAGCTCCAGGCAACTCTCTGAAGTAGACAAAACTGTCCTTCACCTCACACAACTCTGCTTCTATCCTGGAGTAGGTCTACACTATCCCTTTTGCCATGAGACTGTTATTTTGTCTCCTTGCTGAGCCTTGCCCTCTGCTATCTGTCTGCTCCATATGAGTATTCTGGTAACTCCTCAAGTTAGTTTAAAAAGTGAGCAGACCAATCTAGCTGACCAACATATAATTAAGAATCAAAAGATTAACTATTTAGTGTTGGAAATTAAGATGCACGTAGGGTAAGAGGTGGTAATACCTTAGTGTTAGGAGATCTGTAATGAACCCATCAGTAGATGCTTCTCGTAAAAGTGACTGAAAAATGCACAAAGATGTCTATACACTGAACTTCTGTAATCAGAACCCTTACTTTGGCTATATATGATAATTCTGAGAGCAGAACAGGGAAATGGTAGTACCTAAGACAAGAGTCAGATACAAATCTATAGCTTAACTTCTCAGTTCCCAAACTGTGCACCAAGGCACCTGGAACATTGCAAGATATTTTAAAATTTTGAGGGAAACACAGAGATGTCTCTCTGGCCCTGCATGAACTATTAGTTCAAAGTGTAGTTCACAGTTTCAGCATTAGGTTGGTACATTCCTTTGGATGACATAGTATATTTGTGAAGCTGGGTTCTTAGTGGTAGCTGTGATTTAAAAAACCAAGTTTGAGAATTACAGTGTGTCCAGTTGGATTCCAGGGTTTGAGAAGTAGTGCAAGGTAGAGCAGGTGATAAGTTGTTAAGTCACAACAGTGTATTAAATTAATTTGACCTCACTACTTAATCAACAGAACCTTTATTATTATTATTATTATTATTATTATTATTATTTTGGCTTACTGGCACCATAAAAAACTTACTGAGACATTAAGGGTACTTCGAACTAAGAAAGTTTAGGAACCTCTGGCTTAAATATTTTGGGGTCATTTGCATGCTAATTACCTTTTCTAAACCTCAGCTGCCTTATCTGCAAAATGGTGACACATTGTCTTGGCTATAAAGCTCTAGAAGAGGCCTGGCACTTAGTAGGTTCTCAAGAAATACATCTTTTCCTCAGTCCACTGGGATGAAGTTTATTTTTATACAATCAGTTAATAGAATAGATTTTGTTAAATAAATCAACAATATTTTCAACATTTCAGGGATGGCGGTCAGAGTATTTGTCATGGTTAGAAAATAAAGGGTTGAAAAGACTTTAGAAGCAACTTGTATACCAAAATTCATGTCCCCGTTACAGAGCTTCATTTTCCAGTTTATCTATGGGGTCCTCTAAGGTCTTTAGTTTTGTTTCCTTAATGCAATTAACTTGAAATAAATTAGTAATGATTTAAAAGATTTTTTGGATATTCAATTTTGGTCACTCATTTACCGAATATTTGTTGAATGTTTACTAGATGCCCCACATATTTTAGGAACCCTGAATAAAGAGGTGAACAAAGTAGACAAAAGTCTCTGTCTCTATGGAATTTATCTCCTATGGGTAGGAAACAAAGAACAAACACGTAAATATAATGCTTCAGAGAGTAGTCAGTGCTGTGGAGGTAACTGAGGCAGAGAAAGAGCTTAAAGAACAGGAAGAGGTGAAGATTTTCTGAAGAGTGGTTACTAACCAGGGGATATTTGAGAAGAGACTTGGCAAAAGGAGGAAGGAGCAAACCATAAGGTGTTTGGGGAAAGGGTGTTCCAGGCAAAGGAGACAGTGAGTGTTAAGGCCTTAGTTGGGAGCTAGACTTAGAGACCTAAGGGCCATTTTGCCTTTGACACCGATTGAGAGAGAGGAGAACCAGTGGAGGGTTCTGAGCAGAGAATGTTGTGATCTGACTTAGATTTTAAAGGGACCACCCTGGCCATCCTGTTGAGAATAGACGGTTTGGGGCAAGGCAGTAGCAATGAGATCAGTTAGGGGGCTTCCAAAGTAAGTTAGCTGAGAGATGGGCATGGCCAGCCAATTCTGACTAGGGAAACTTTATTCCATATTGGTTTAGGAGATCTCTAATTCTGTTTCTAGTCTTCAACCCATTCCATGTTATAGACCTCTATTGGGAAACCCTTCCACAGATACCATCAAACTTCCCTGTTGAATTTGTCAACCTCTGTTCTCATCCTTCTGCTCACCCAATGAAGCTCTTATATACATTTGAGTCTTTCCTTTAAATGGTCCTTATTACACTGTACCCACATGTACAGGAGAAATGGTTCTAAATTCTTTAGCCTTTCTTCATTTTAATTCTTTTCAGAGGAGAATGCACATTGGACTGGGAAGAGAGAACAGGTGACTTGAGCCTGTTGTGTGGTTGACATTCTGATTGATCCTGAATAAGTCTCATGTACTCTCTCTAGGGAGCTGTTAGGAGCATAACTGCTATTTGGAGCATGTGCATCTCACAAACTCTAACAGGAGAGGGATTTTAGAGGCCTAATGATTTAATTGTGCCACTTTACACATGATTCACTTTCACAACCCAACACAGTGGTAGAACCAGGGAACCAGAAGTAAAACCAAAATGTGTTTGTTTGTTTCCCTGAGAGCACAAAAAGGCAGAACTGAGACTTGCCCCTCTGTCTGCAGCCTCCAGTCCAGTGAATGACACTATTTGTTGAGTCTTCCACTCTGCAAACCCTATCTAATGACACAAGTCTAATGATCTCCAGGCCCATTGGCAGGCCTTCTCTATTTTCCCGTGTCTCTCATTTATGGAGGCCCTTGACCAACTGAAAAATAGCACACATACTTTTAAGAAGGAGTAACTCAAAAAATAGCAGCATGAGTAGGAGACACATTTACATGCAATTAGCAAACTGCACATGCACAGAACTATTTATATGGATGACTTGGATGGGTTTGCTGCATGTTTATGGCCCAAGAAAATATTTTAAGCTTATCCATTTGCCTGGTGATATTCATGATTTGTGATGGTTAACAGCATGGAATCTGGAACCCTCCGTTTGTTCTCCAGTTCTACTACTTGCTAGGTGTGAGAACTTGGAAAATTTACCTACTCACTCTGAGCCTTGTTACACATGTATAAATGGGGATCAAATGTATTTCATTAGCTCGTTGTAACAATGAAATGAGATCTTGTGGTTAAAATCTACTTGTAAGGGTTAAATGAGATTCTTTAGCTGAGTACCCAGCCCCAGGTGAGAAATGGTTGCTATTACCACTATTATGATGATGGCTATTATTATGATTATTGTTCTTATTAAGTTTGGTATACATTTTCTTATAAAGTACAGTGATTATCACCATTGTTTAATATTATTTAATTTTATTTTTATAGTGTACAAAGCATTTTCAGATACTTTTGATTCTAGGAGGCAGGGTGAATAGCAATTGTTATATCCATTTTATGTGTGAGAAGACAGAGAAGCAGAGAAGCTCAGTGACTTGCCAAAATCACACAGCATATGAGTAGCAAAGCCAGACCAAAAACATTCAGGTCCACATTCAGGGTTTAAATTTTTTGGTGTTTTTGAAACTTTTTCATTGTTTTGATTCCTGAGTCAAACTCACCATTATTACCTTATACTGCCAGATTGAGTTTGCCATTGACTCATCTACTAAATGCACAGATCACTGAAATGTTTGGATGCAATAGTACAGGCACTGTCATATTCTGCATCTTTCCATTGACTGAGGTTTTGCGTTTTACTTTTCTGTCCCTCTTTCAAGAACTCATGATGAAAGTGCTTGCAATCTCATCATCTTTATTACTTCAGACTTTGAAATCTTGTCAGCAGAATTTACCTACTTTCTGTAATTGTCCCACAGTACAGTCCAGAAGAGAGAAGAATGATCAGCTTATTGTTTCTGTCTACAATAAAAATAAAACCAAGTTATTTGAACCAGGTTCTGCCCATCCCTTCCCTGCTTTAGTTAATAAAATATGGAAACAAAACCCCTTTCTTCTCTCTTTTAATATTCCTTTGAAAGAAAATAGAGCATCTGTAGATGATTGTGTGAATATTAATATGGTTGATGGTGAGAGAGAAGGGAAAACAAGAGGGATGTGTCAAATCTTGGAAAATTACTAGGCATAATGCAATATTAGCATGAAGGAGCCCATTTTATGCCTGTCTGACCAATCTCAAGGCTTCATCAATAACCACACCTGATTAATTACAATGAAGTGGCCAAGGAAACCAGCAGAATGAAAATACATCCTGTGAGCAAGCAGAATAAAAATACACCCCTTCGGATAGGGAATGGGCACATCCACCACAGTTGGTGGATGGCTATCACCTTTCAAGTTAATGACAGCTGAGCTGCGAATCTCACCCTGATGCTCTGTCTTTCCCTCACACACCATCCTCATTAGCCTTTGAATTCACCCTCCCAAAGTCAACAAAGCATAGTGGTTTAGGGTCCAGGCTTCAAAATGCCTGTGTTAGAAGCCCATGAGCAAGGTACAACCTTTGGTGCCTAAGTTTCCTTATCTGTAAAATGGAGAAAATAGTGTCTACCTCGTACACTATTTGAGGACTGCATGAGTTAGTGCAAATAACACACTTAGAGAAAACTAGCAGGCACAGTTTTCATGCTATCTATTATTATTGTCCTTAGAGATGAGGTGGGTTTCCTATTCCTGGGTTTATGGGTTCATTCTTATCTTTTGCCCAGTGCTGACTTCCAGACTGAAAAAGATATTGTTTAACTGGACTCATTTGGAAGCCTTTCCATAGCTCCAGTACTTGTCCAATTTGTAATGTGGAAAAATAAATAAATAACATGAAAATTATGAAGAGTAGTGTGTTTTGAGTTAGAAAAACTTGGAGTTTGGGGTCCAAATTCTGTTTCTGCTATTGATTGAGGGACATCAACTTCATTTAGCCTGTGTATTCTCATCTCTAAACAGGGAATGATCCCTGTTTCACTTTGTTGTTCTGAGCCTCATGGGTCTTATGTATGAAAGTTATTTAGTCCTCAGTGGGTATATAGTAATTAGTAACTTCCCTTAAAAGTATTTGTTGATAAATGGATTTCAAAGTCCTGAGTAGTAATGATGACAAACATTTTTGAAATGCCTACTTTGTCCCTGACACTCTACACAGTGTAGACTCTACACATTACTGAAGTCTTCAAACTGTCATGGGGATGGCTACTGTTATCAACATTAATTCAAACTAAAGCTATGGGAAGTAAGACAATTTGTTCAAGGTCAAAGGGAGGTTCACATGGGGGGGGGGGAGTCTTGGCTCCAGAATCTGTATTTGTAGCATATTTACTATATGGCTTGGGAAGCGAATCAGATATCTCATCAAGTCTAGCCAATGGTCTGGAGATGGCCAACCCTTTGCTTCTTGAGACCACAAAAGAGATGGAACAGAGCACAACGATCATTATGGATGAATTTTAGCTGTAGCTTTTGTGGGTGATGGTAGTTTTCTCTTTTACAATAGGCTTGCTGGCTAGAAACACATGCAGATAAATTTTTTCTTGAAATTGGAAAACATGTCATGTCAAGAGTTAAACTTAGCCATGCTACACCTACAAGAGGAAATAATAAATAAAATTTAGTGTGAAAAAGAGATAAATTAGGGCAGCTTGAGTTTAATGACTGTTTCAGCCAACGCCTACCCACATAGCTAAGCTTACACTTAAGACGTTATAAACTTTGTTTCCTGGGGACTTTTTAGTTTTTGCAATATCGAAGTTTGTGTATGGGGGCGAAGCCTACTGATTTGAAATATGCTGATTTCCTTCTTTTTCTTTAGACCCCAGAAGAGCTAGAGGACGATTCTGACTTTGAGCAGGAAGACTATGATGTGCGCAGCCGGACAAGTGTCCAGACGGAGGATGACCAGCTTATCGCGGGGCAGAGCGCGCGGGTGAGTGGAATCCAGGGTGCCAGGTTGGTGCATAGGGGGTACATTCGCCAAAGAGGGCTCCAGATGCCCATGGCTCAGAAATCTGTGCTCTCATCTGGGGCTGTTTATCCCAATTCACATTTTACATAATCGAAATAACCACCACTGCTCCTGATTCTTTCCACCTCCCCTCTTTCTCCATCACTCGAAACATAACAGCCATACCAAACCAAACTCTGTGTGTACACTGGGTTTTGTTTGGGGTTGGGACTCATGTTTGGATAGTTCAAGAGCTAAGGGATCTAGAAATGTCCAGATTTTGAATTGCCACAGTCCCTGCTGCTCTGTGTGAAGCCCCTGAGCTTATGAACAGCCCAAGAGGCCATGACAAATGGGGACTCAGAGTATACTACTTTATTAGTAAGGTTCCACACTCTGGTTTAGGTTCTCTGATAAACAGAACTGCGTCTTGTGACATTGGTTCAAAGCCATTAGAGTAGAGACAATTTTTTCCCCATGATATCTACCTACGGCCAAGATAGTAGCCCTACGTCTCCCTACTATGGGATAGAAAGAGAAATTACAGAGATACATAGTGAAAGCATGCCAGCTTTAGCATGGAGCAGGAAGCATAAGAGAGAATACCAGCTCTGCCTGATGTTTGGATCCTCTGTGACACCATCCATCAGCACAAGGAGGTCAAAGAACATTCTGGAATGTGACCAGTCAGATTTGCTGCACCTCCTGGAGATGCAAGTAATGAAGACGGGTGGCAGGAGATGAAAGTCCTGGGGATTGCAAAAAAAAGGCTGAGATTCTCCTTCATTTAAAGGCTCAGTTTCCTTGGGGTAAGAAGAAAGTATAGTGTAACTTAAAAGTAGACATTCTAATGCTCTATGTTATGTTTATTTAGAAAAAATAATACATATGAAGTTGAGCAATGGTTGGTAACTTAGGATGGGCACTGGGAAACCCCAGAAAGCTCTAGGGTAAGAATTGTGAAAGAACTTTTGACCTTTACAGGATTGGTGGAGGTAGAAAGGGTGAAGCAACTCTGAGGAAATAAGCAGGGTCCTTTTTTTTTTGCCTAAAAAAGGGAAAAGCCTAATCTTTAATTTTGTGGCAGAGTTCAAGGATACCGCTTGAGTGAAATTGGAGTAGTTACGAAGAAGAGATTTCTCCCTGAAATCAAAAGGCTACCTAAGGTCCTCAGAGACCATAAGAACTGAGTGAAATGTTTTGAGGGAGTGAAAAGATGAATTAAAAAGGAATATTGGTTAAGCACTAGCCCTCTGGAGGAAATAGCCAATCAGAGGTTAAAGTAAAGAGGATTCAGAGAGGATTGACAAAGCATTAAGTCAAATAAAAGTCAAAAAAGACTTTGTACTTAAAAACTATTTTCTCTTATGTGCTTTATGTCCTCATATTCTTGCCCAGCAATCAAATGCTCCAGAAGATATAAATGCACATTGATAAGAGAAATCTGAGGGTAAAAGCCCATACATCAATGATACATTGATTTTTATTTCAGTCAGACATGATCATGAATTCTAGAAGGTAAAGTGAGTTCCGTGCTCAAGATAACATGTTTAATTAATTCCTTCTGGTCACATGACAGTTACAGTCGAAAAGTACATGAAGAGGCATGGAATCCCTTATTTTGAAAATTCCTTGCAGGCTCTATTTTGTTCCCCAGAAATGATTGGAAACTGGGAAGCTCATTAAGCTGAGAGACTTTTGAGACTGTTGGCATAGCGAAATCAATCAAATCAATTCATCCTCAAAAATAAATAAAACCAGCATTTTCATGTCAATGGCAAAGGTTGAGTTTGAGTAATTCAACCCAACCTTAATTAATTCAGAGTCAAATTGATTGACTGCAACTCTGTAGGTAAAGCCCAGTATCCATGGACTTCATTTTCTCAAAGACTCAGACAGGTGGTACAAACTTTACTTGCTTTGTAATCATCATCTCGTCAAAATGGCTTGTTTGATCCTAGTTTTTAGAAGGAAAATCAGAGTCTAAGCATGCTTTTACTTCATGCATCTTGTGTGTATTGTATACCATCTCAGTGATGATGATTGGAGAAAAAAGTCAGGTGATTCCCAACTTATCATCTATTATTACTTTGCCCTATTTTCTTTTTTGAAAGATTTTTCAGTATGAATTATGAACATGATCTGAGATACTAAGAACAAAATACTCCTATAATCCAGTACTTGCTGGTTTGTCTTTGAAGCCTTTCATGTGGTCTGTGCGATTAACTTGTAGCAGGCAGAATTACTGAGTCAACCAATTCTACCCTGTAATTATTTGATGACAAATCAGAGACATCAGATTATGGCTGTTAAGTTGGAAATAAGTGGGTGCATTGAATTGCTTAGATGACAGATGGTTGAACTTTTGACCATCAAAGTATGTTAACTTGGTCAAAACCATGTACGTTTTGAATGAGACAGTTTGCTCCTGCTATTGGTCTTATTTTGTTTCTCATTCAGGGAAATTATTTCCCCCAGAAAATGGTAAATTAGTCTAAAAAATGGTTAGGGTGGGGGGAAAGATTTTCGTAACCATCCCCCCCAACTTTCTCTCAGATTCTGAAATTAGTGTTTCTTGTTCCCTTTGTATGTCGTGTCTGCTACTTGAGGCAGATGGAGAGGGAGAGAGAATGGATAACGGTGATCTGATAAAAGATGGATGTGATCATACTATTTGAGCCTAGACATGATGTCTTAAAACCTGTCCCTTCATGGGTTGACATAGTTAAAATTCGTCCTTGGCCACTCTTGGGTACTTAATCTTCATGATAAGAATACATAATTTGGAGTCACACAGACTTGATTTTAAACAAGGGTTCTGCTGGGCTCTGTGACCTTGAGGCAATTTTCCTAACCTCTCTACACCTCATCCCTTGTATATATAAGGGGGAAAACTGCCTTCCACCTCATAATATCCCCAAGAGAACTGTGTGGTAATGAATTCTAGGGCTTGTCATGTAATGATGTAATGATAGTTAAGTTGATGAAGAAGACAGTGAGAGGATGGTGATGATGATTGTAGCTTAAGGTGGTCGTCTTTAGGAAGCTGGTCAAATCCCTTACTTTGAAAGAGCTGAACAATTTAGGCAAGCAGGAGAATTTTTACCTGAATTAATGAGACGATTACCTCAATTTTCCAATTCACTTCACAGCCTGCAACTGATAAGAGTCAAAGGACCCACTCCTTAACTACTTATATTTATTATCCTTCCTTAAAACCAAGTGAGTAGGAAGGGACACTTTGACTTTTAGCCCCTTTAGTCATTATTTATAAACATTCTTATACTTAGAGCCTTAATGTTAGACTCTCACTCCATGTTTAAGAAAATGGCACTTGCTAATTTAGAGGCCCATAGACTTCAAAAGTCATTTTTCTCCTTACGATTGGAAAAATAATCTCATCAAAAGTACCTCGAGATTTAGGTTGAAGAAAAGGTTCTGGGCTATTTAGGGGTTGTTGGCTTGTATCCATGATTTGCCCATTCGTTGAATAGGTGGAGTTTATAAAATTAATCACAGCAATGGCTAGCTGTTAAGAGGGAAGCCTGGGAGCCTGGAGTGGAGGTTAGGAATCCTGGTGAATTCAAGTCTCATTGTCAGAGATTTGGGACTTTAGCTCAGCCAGATCGATAATCTGGAGAACTGCACTTGGCTAAGGTGAGTGGAAGCAGGGATTCTCTCAGACCTCCCCTGGTGATCATATCACACAGACAGAAGAGCTGATTTGTCCATCCCCTTTCTTTCTGGCCATGGAAATCATTATCCACATCTTCCCTTAGTTTGAGGGAACTGAACAATTGCACGTTAGGTACTTTGTATTCAATTTGACTGGAATGTAGCCGGCTTCTAATTTTTTTTTTTTTTTTCTAGCCAGCACGGCTTTAATGTGTTAACATTTCAAACTGCTGAGTTACATTGATAAGACCTAATTAAAATGCATGTACTGAATTTTAATTTGATTAACTTGCAAATTTCACAGTTTGTGATCTACTGTTTATAGATAACCTTTTTTGAAATTCCAGTTTTAGAAAAGGTCAATTATGAATTTTTAAAAGCCAAGAGCATTTTAAGGCTATTTAGGAAAAGACTTCGGCTCATTGATAGCGGCAGGAGCAGGAGAAAATATAAGGACACTTGCAGCCAAGACACACACCATTAAATGCCTTATGGAGGTTCAGCACCCCTGGTGTCAAAATTACATCTTCCTTTTGCAAATCTGCTTTGAAGGGGCCGGTTTCTCTTCAGAATTGTGTCCATAGAAGAATTTTGTCAGTTCTGTTAACTTCTCTTGAACTATGTTGATGCAGGGATGGGAAAAAATGTCTTAAATCATCATTTTTTTTAAAAGACTGTTAATAGTACCTTTACTAATAATAGCCAAAAGCTAGAAAAAATAAATTTCCATAAACAGTGGAATGGGTAAATAAATTGAGGAATATTTATACACTGAAATTCTAAATAGCAATAAAAAAGATCAAATTACTGAGCATGCAAACACAGCTTCTTGGACACAATGTTGAACGATAGATAGACAAAAAAAAAATACAATAAACCCATTTATATAGAGTTCAAAAACAGACAAAACTAATCTTGGCAGTAACAGTCATAAAAATCGGTACTCCTAGAAGAGATACAGAATGGAACAAGCACAAGGGAGCCTTTCTGGGGTGCTAAAAATGGGGTAAATCTTGACATTGTTTATAGTTACATGAATTTATAACATAAATAAAAAGTATTCGAACTTCATGCAATCTTAAGATCTGTATAGTTTATGTAAGTTTTAATTCAATAAAAACCAAAAGATCCAGATCCTGCATCATCCTGCTACCACCATTGAAAAGAACAAACCCAATTGCACATTTTCAGCAAAAATAAGCAGCCCTTGAGGCATTTAAGCCATCATTTTAAAGATTTTTATTCAGCTTTCCCTCTGTGCGGGATGCTGAGGCCTCTATCCTAAGGAAACTCACAGAGAAGTCAGAGGTAGGGTATGTGTCGGAATTAATTAGTAAAGCGAGGCAGTTAACATTCAAATGCTGAATTGTACACTGGAAACTCAAGTGCTGTACTTGACAGAGAAGTACGCCCTTCCATGCAACAATTAACCCTTTTGGGATGATGAAAGGTTCATTGCTTTGCCCCTGGAGATTGAATATAGAGTCCAGAGGTCTGCAGATGGTTTTACAGATTCTTTTAGGAAAAAGGCACCTTTAAAGGATGCTGGTTTATGACCTGCCAGGACTAAGTAAAGCAAGACTAACTCTTTGGTATGAGGAGGACAAGTGAATCTACGACAGCATTAGGTTATCAGAGAGGGATGCTTCAGGGAAAAAAAAGTGCATATTCAGTTTCTACAAATCCAAGCCTATTTCAAATGCAGGGGGGTAGCTGCCTTGTTATTAGTACAATATTGTGATTTGAGTTTATAACACTTTTTTTTATTTTAAGCATCTTTTAATATGCAGTTTGTAAAAAATCCTTTAAAAATATTTTTCAAATACAGTATTTTAAATACTTTAACTATAGTGTTTATACCAGCCTGGCTTTTTAGAAATATATTGTAATTTTGTATATATGCATATGAAAACACAGACATGCACATACTATAAAAAGTGGCACACCTGCACATATGAGTGTCTATTTGTAAGAAGATGTAGCATTCAGGAAGCCACTAGTCCAAGAACACCTCTATGCAAATAAGAGAAAGGCACCCCTTCCTCTAAGCACATGAAGCCCCATCACCAGGGTGCATAGCCTGGTGGGCAGTGGTTAGGATTTCAGTGACTTTGGCCCCACTGAGCAAGGGACCGTTGTGCAGTGCATAACCTGCGTGACTGTGCATGTGATCCAGTTTTGCACAATGCTTAAGAATGGCATTAGCAGACCTGGATTTGAATACTATTTTTATAGCTTATTAGTTGTTTGACATTAGGAATTTAATTAAATTCTCTGGGCCTCAATTTCCTCATTAGTAGGATGGGGATATTAATAGTATTTATCTCAGAGAGAGATTGGGTAGAATGTGTATATCCTGGAGCCAGTTGGTGGTGCTGAGCTATCTGTCCACATGCCGCTGTCACCGGAGGTATGATTCATGGTTCTGTGAGGATGCAATGAGGTCATGTCAAACATTTTGCTCAGGGCCTGCTACATAATAGGTATTTAACAAATACTTCCTCCTTGTCTAACTTCCTTGACCTGACTACTCTTGAAAATCAACATTTGCTCACAACCCTACATTTTCTTGCATCACAACTCCTCTGCCTATACCCTCAATGGTGGTAGAGAGAGCCACGGACATGGTATGGAAGTAGAGGAGGTCTGATGATTGATGCACTGTCCTTGAAAATGCTCTGGGGAGGGCATTTTGTTTGGCGTCTCCCTGTGGCCTCCTTCCTTAAGCTGCAAAAAATCTGCCCACCTCACCCCATTGGGATGCTCAGATATGGCTTAGAATTCTTTTCATTCCCAGGGACAGAAGGCCTTCTTTTTTTTTTTTTTTTTTTAATTTTCTTGTCTCCTTTCTCCAAACATATTTCAGTGCTGAAAGAGGTACATTCTTTCATGTGGTAAAACTTTGCAGAGACCAAATATAAAAATTGTCTAGAATAGATTCTTTTGAACAAGCATATTTCATCCAAGTGACAGAGAAGTTCTGTTATTGTCACTGTGCACGTACCTTTGGATCGCTCTGTATCTCTGTATTTTCCATTTGTGTGGGTGGGGGCAGGGGGCATTGGGGGGCCTTACCAGTCTGTGCTCTTGGCATCACCAGCACAGAGACGAGGTACTTTCCAGAATGTGGAGTGACCCGTAGCCTTCCCTTTGTCTGGCTTTGCCGTCCACCGGAGGCACAGTCAACCTACAGTCCACAGTTCCTTTGTCACCATTAGTCACTCATTTTTTTTTTTTCCCACCCAGGCCATCATGGCACAACTACCGCAGGAGGAGAAGGCAAAAATAGCTGAGCAAGTGGAGATATTTCACCAAGAGAAAAGCAAGCTGGATGCCGAAGTGGCCAAGTGGGACGACAGTGGCAATGATATCATCGTGCTGGCCAAGCAGATGTGTATGATCATGATGGAAATGACAGACTTCACAAGGTGAGGCCTGGGTCAGGGAGCGGGAGAGTTTCTCATTAATTCCAGAAATGCAGCAATGCCTAACAGCATGTGGAAGCCTGCTGAAAAGTGAAGCTACTACGTCAAAGCAAGGTGGGGGTATTGTAAAATTTACATACCTGAGCCAAAAAACGATCTGGACCTAACTCCTAGCAGGTGCACTTTATTGGTCAAGGAGAACCGGTGTGTTTTGTAATGTTTATTATTATTTTTTTTAATGATCAATCCTAAATCATTGAATGAATAACTGATCGTTGGTCTGTGCTATTGTGCAATGTGTTTAAATATTTTTTCTGAAGATAGAGTGAATGATATCCATATGTAGATGTATGTGCACATATATACAGGATCTGTTTGAATGAGAGCTACTGATCTAGCATTCATTTCTGCTCACAGTGTGCCCTTATGTACAAGGAATCACATACAACATACTAAGTTTCCGTAATTTTGACTGGGAAGTTAATAATTGTCTAAGTTTTGTTCCCTTTTGCTCAGAGCAGTGCTTTTGGCAAATCAAGAGACTAGTCTCAATTTTGTCAGCAGCTTTTCTTTCATCAGGAGTTGGTGCTATTTCTGACATTATATTTTGGTCTCCTCTAACAGGAAGGCCACATCTCTGCCCTGCCTACCACACAAAGAGCCAACCAAAGGATGGCAAAGCTCAGTGAATAGATGCCAACTTTTTTAAGTCTTTAGACTATCAGGTGATTTTGGGTTGGTCACTTAATGTCTCTCTATCTTTATTTGCAACATGGGGACATCTTATCCTCACGAGAGAGTTCTAAAGACCAAAGAGGTAGTGCAAATATAAATTATGCCACCGTGCAAATGTAAGCTATTTTCCTTGTGGGTATTTTTTTCTGGAACGCACACACTCTCACACACACATACATAAAGATATTTGAGTGATTCAACATGTTGTTTGTGATTAAAACTATATAAGATACATGGCAATGTCAAGACATCACCTTGTAGGTGACAATTTTTCTTTTGATGGTGGCTGAACGCTTTTAGTAAGAAAAGACAAGAATTGATTGTAGGTTATAATAAAAGATGCAACACCTCTGCCTCATACCCTTTACCCTTTGCCTCTGGCTGGTGTATATTAATGACATTTCTCGGCCCTTTTTCCAAATAACTTTAAGTTGTTTTTGACTTCAGTGGGATAACTTTAGTGTCATGAGGCTGCTAGTGACCTTTGGGACTTTCAAATGTCATTGTATTCATTAGAAGTTTGAATTTGTGCGTTTGGTTGTTAGTCTTTGTCTCCTTCACAGATTTATTTCACAAAAAATACTAGTAGCTAAAAACAGTCTGAGTCATCATTCGAGTCTGAATTTCCCACAAATCAGACTATCACGGCAGCCTCAGTCGTTGCTTGTCAAGACTCGCGATGACTTAATTTGCTGGCTTTCAATGTTTTATTAGTACTTTATCTGATGGAAATTATGCAATCCATTAATGATATCAGTTGAACAAATAATCTCGTTAGTTTAAAGTGAATAATGAACCTGGTCATGTTGCTAGTTTGGATCAAGAGAACATTTTATGATGTTATGGATAATATGTACTTTGAGTCAAGGAGGAGAGATATATTTGCAGGGTCTTGTTAGTTGATGTTAAATAAGACAGACTTTCTATTACTCAAAGTATAATTTTAAAAGTGAAGGGAAGGCTACCTCAATTTCCTAGGGATTTCATAACATCCTCTTGCTCTGCTTTGAATAATGAAATGTCTAGGATGCTGCTAGTTATCATTTTTCCCATTGCATGATGAGTAGTTTTTTTGTCTCTTTGTGGAGGAAAAGGGAAGGGTGTTGTAATTAATGAGCAGAGAACCAGAAAAGGGTGTGAATTGGAAAATGGATCACAGAAAGCCTTGGTTTTCCTGCTGCCCTCTGCACAGCCGATTCCTTTCCAAAGTGACAGGTGACTTGTGCCTTTTTTTGTGACCTCTCACCTAAGTTCACTTCACTTGACCACATACATACATTATTATTTTTGCCCTTGCAATTTGCACTTCAAGGAGGAATAATTTTAGCTCCATAGTTTTAAGGACTCCGATGTGCTATTTTCTTTTATTTAAAGGAAAGGATATAACTGATTAGGAATCGAAATTTCTCTATCTTCCAGAGGAGATGTTGAAAGGGCATTTGGGTGCAAAAAATATCCTTGCATATATTATCTTGCTGTTTTTTTCTTATCACTAGCTAATTCATTAATTTGATTCAGTAATCTAAATCATATCCACTCCATTATTATTAAAATTGGAGAGGTTCTGCCTCATTATTTGTATAATAACTTCTTCATGGAGGATGAAACCAGTTATGCTTCATGTCTTTTTCCAGCTCTTTTCCTGATTTCCTTCTCATGGGCAGTGGCAGAAGCACTCTCCTGTACAGGATGAATTCTTGCTTCTCATGTCGGTTTTCAGAAATTCCAGGTGCCAGTCTTGCAGCCCAGTAAGAAATAGTGTGTAGATAGCAGCAGTGCAGGGTTGAAAAGCAAGTTTAATTCTATAGCAAGGGACAGATCTGGCCTTTTAGGTCAGCCTAAAGTTCTGGTCTTGAAATCAACTGTACAATACAGAGCATAGGCTCAGAAACCATGGGATCACCCTCACTTCCCAGACTTAATCCCTCCCTTACTTCAAGCACTCAGTAACCTCAGCCCACCTCTCAACCAATCTTGCAGCTCCCATTCTCTGCCCTTCTCAGTCCCTGTCACTTCGGCCACCAAAGGGCAACCACCCAGCTCTCTTTGCAGCCAAACTTGCACTTTCTCCTATTTTCACAGAATTAAGTAAAAACCTTTAGTTTGCTACTCAAGTGCTGCCTTTATTCACCCTTAGGTTGATGTCTTCATTTTTGTTTTCAAGGCCATATCGTAAATGGTATTTCTTTTGAGTCGTTCAATGGCCCGTGATGCTACAGTCCCACCTGACTGTTTACCACTCTCCAGATTTATTCAACTTCTCTATTGTCCTGCCTTCACCCTCCTTCAGCAGATTGTTGCAAGCCACATTCCCCAAGCATGTTCTATGGAGCCCTGGTTCGGAAAAGAAATTTCTATGGTTCGATAACTTTGCAAATACATTCCCTGTATGATTTATTCAATTATTGAAGATTCACATTGGATACTGGCATGTTGAGGGTACTAAGAAGGCAACAGAGAAAAAAAAAAACTTTTTAACTTTGTACCAGAACGTGTTGAATATTCACATTAATGTCTATTGCCTTTTCATGAAATAAATAAGAATCAGTTGGCAAATGGTAGATAATGGTGATTTAGTGATAGATTTCCCTGACTCTGTTTTTTGAAGTGATCGATTCCTGGAAAACCTCCAAATTATAACCCTTGTATAAGAATCACCCATGACCCAAAAGGAGGTTACAAGCATCTGTATAGTGGAGACAATTATATGTCTTGATGTCCTTCCCAAGAAAGGTAATAAAGTGTGCCAGGTGGGAAAATATGTTGAAGGCCACAGGACTCCCCGAAGCACCTTTAATGCCCCCTGAATAGAAAATCTTGAATAAGGTAGAGGAATACAAGGTGCAAAAGTTATCATTTTAAACTGGGAGCTACAGCTACAGGATCCGGCGCCTTTGTCAACATTGCCTGCCAATGATGGGAAGACTCAGACTTCTGATCTTCTGACTCTTTTCCTGATAAATTTTCTGTTGACCGTTTTTGTTCATTTCACTGCCCACTTCACATTATCCAGATGTTACTTTTAGCACTTTTAGACCTGTGTTATCCTATACAGTAACCACTAGCCATATGTAGCTATTTAGATTTAAATTAATTAAAAGTTAATAAAGTTAGAAAATAATTTGACAATTTCTTTTAAGACTAAACATGGATTTACCATAAGATCCAGTAATATTACACTTGAGCATTTATCCCAGAGAAATGAAAACTTGATTGCACACAAGAACCCATACACTAATGATCATAGGAGCTTTATTTGTAACAGCCTCAAACTGGAAACTACCCAGATGTCCTTTATTGGGTGAATGGTTAAACAGGCTGTGGTACATCCAACCACAGAATACTACCCAGCAATAAAAACGGAGATAACTGTTGATACATGCAACAACCTGAATGAATGGCATGGGAGTATGCTGAGTGAAAAAAGCCAGTCTCTAGAGATAACATATTTTACGGTTTCGTTTAGATAACTGTCCTAGTCTGCTAATGCTGCAGAATGCAAAACACCAGAGATGGATAGGCTTTTATAAAACGGGGGTTTATTTCACTACACAGTTACAGTCTTAAGGCCACAAAGCGTCCAAGGTAACACATCAGCAACCGGGCATCTTCACCTGAGGATGGCCAATGGCGTCCGGAAAACCTCTACTAGCTGGGAAGGCAGCTGGCATCTGCTCCAAAGCTCCCGCCTCAAAACGGCTTTCTCCCAGGATGTTCCTCTCCAGCAAGCTTGCTTTTCTTCAAAACATCACTCCCAGCTGCACTCTCTTTCCTCCCCCCGAGTCAGCTCATTTATATAACTCCACTGATAAGGGCCCACCCTGAATGGGCGGGGCCACACCTCCATGGAAACATCTCATCAAAATTATCACCGACAGCTGGGTGGGGCACACTCCAAGCAAATCCAACCATCACCAAAACGCCTGCCCCACACAAGACCACAAAGATAATGGCATTTGGGGAACACAATACACTCAAACCGGCACAATAACATTCTTGAAAAAACAAGCTATAGAGATGAAGAACAGATTAGTGGTTGCTAAGGGGTAGAGATGGGAAGGAGGGGGTGGGTTTGGTTATAAAGATTTAGCAGAAGGGAGTCTTATGGTGATATACAGTTGTATATCCTGATCTTAGAGATAGCTACATGAAGCTCCATGTGATAAAATTGCATAGAATGTATACACACACCGAGATGGGTGAATGTATAACTGGTGAAATAAGAATAATCTTTATGGATGCACCAGTGTTGGTTCCCCGTTTTGATGTTGTACTGTAGTTACACAAGATATTAACATTGGGGGAGGCTGGTAAAGGGTACACTGGACCTCTCTATTCATTTCTTTGCAACTTCCTAGGAATCTGTAATTATTTTGAACTCAAAACTTACAAATAAAAGGAAAAAAATAAATTAAATTCAGTTCCTCAGTCAGACTAGCCACGTTTTCATGTTCAGTAATCACCCGTGGCTGGTGATTACCATATTGGAATATGGTAGATTTCTAGAACGTGTCCATCATTAGAAAACCTCCACTGGACAACCACTCTGTAGACACTCTGATCTTCAGAATCCACCCCCACCACCTCATACAATGACAGCATTAAAAGAAAATACTACATATGCTGAGTCCAGGGTGTTCTCTGTTAAAGATACTAGGAAATTGGGTCATGTAACTGACCCTGCACTTCCTTAAAGAAATTTCAGCCTCGACACTTTCTTTGAAGGGTGCTCCATGATCCTCAGAACCATATGGTAGATATGCAGGATTTTCCAGATGATTCAAAGAGTTTTCTTAATTCATTCCCATGAGGCAATGAGGGTATATATGGCTTTAACTACACTAAAGTGTTGCAATTTCTTATTAATATCTAGACCATTCTTTTTGGCGGTTGGATCTTTTCCTATGCTCCTTTTCTGGTAATTATATTGCTTTCTGCTTTTAAATTTACATTTTAGTATAATATATTTACTCATACAGAATTTAAAATAAAAGGGTATAAAAATTTTTACAAATGAAGTCTATTGATGAAAAGGCTACCTTTTCAATAAAAGGCTCAGAGTCGATTGGTTACTGCTATGGGAAAATAAAGTACGAGTGTGATTCCTATTTTACTCTATCCACAAAAAAATAAATTCCAGGTGGATTTGATATCTCAATGTGAAAAGGAAATTTTAAATTTTATGATAACTCATGGGAGAATATTTTTATGACTTTGTGGTAAGGAAGAAATTCTTAAACAAGATGTGAAAAACACAAAGCTATCACACAATGAAAGTAAAATTTACATTAAGAACGCTGTAATGAAAGTAAATATACAGGCCAAAGACTGGAAGAAGTTATTTGCAATATAAAAACAAAAGATTAGAATCCAAAATTACTAAAGAGCTTAGACAAGCAATTTAAAAAGGAACAAAGGAGACAATAGAAAAATGTGGAAGAGATCTGAGTAGAAAACTCCGAGAAGTGAATCTCTGAATGATCATTAATAATGATTAATAAACGATGAAAATACACTCAACCTCCTCTGTTGCGATGGACACGAAAATTAAAATTTTCACTTAATAATGAAATGTAACATACCTACAAAACAGTACAGAAGTAAATATATACATAAATAAATCTACAACTTAAATAATTATTGTAAAGTAGCTGGTGAGACCCCCACCCAGCTCAAGAAGCCCCCATCCCCCACACCACCCCATATGTCCCTCCCATGTCACAATATCCTTCCCCTTAACTGAGACTACTATCTTGATTTCTTGCATAGTGGGAGGACTTTCTAGGGAACATAACCCTGATTTGAAGCCTTTGCTGGGTCCCATGGTGTAAATACTCTCATCGCAGCCAATTTCATGTTATCGACATGATGTCAACTGACTTGCCAAATTGCTGAATGTTTAACAGTCTGCTCTTGGGAACCTGTATGAGCCAACTCCAGTATAGCTCCACCACTTCCTTCACTTCTAGGCTGCTGGTTCTCCTTCCTTCCTTCTGCTCAACGTCCTCCTCCTCCTCCTCTTCCTTTTCTTCATTTTAATAATTTTACTAAATACGCATCCCTAAAAATATGGTTTTGTCCCAACTTCTTCTAACAATATCAATGTTATGCATATTTAATGAAAATATTTGGGAAATTTTTCTTCCTTTCCTATTCTGGAATTGAAATTGCCTACTCTTTAAAGATTTAAAAGGTTAGTAGGATTCTTCTGAGAAACAAGCAGTATCTACTGATTTGTTTTGTGGGAGAGGAGGGGCTCTCTGTCTCTCCAACAACCTTTTATCTTCCATGGAAATCAGACTGTTCAGATTTTAAAAACCTCCTTTCTGGTCACTTATGGTGAATTGTATTTTCCCAGAAAATTATTTTATCCAGGTTCTCAAATTCATTTATATGTATTCAAGGAAAGCACTTTTATGGTACTTTGAACTTTCTTTTTTCTCAGGTTTTTCAATCTTACTTTTCTTACTTTTGAATAACAGTGTTAGAGTTTACTTTTTTCTTAATTAGGTAGATTGTAATTCAAGTATATCATTCTGCATCATCATTTTTCCTTCTTTTTTTTTGGAAACAGTTTTAGAATTTATTTATTATTTCCAGTATTTTTTTTGATTTTCTAACTCATTATTCTCGTCTTGTAATTTTACTGGTTTCTTCCTACTCCTTTCTAACTTATTGAATCAGAACATCATTTTCATTATTTCTTGCATATTGATGTGTATAGTTAAGGCTATTAGGTTTTCTCTGAGTATACCATTTTTGCTGTTATCCTAAGAAGGACCCACACATACACATAGAAACAGCACTGAATGGTGATTCAGGACACACATTCTCATCCTGGTTCTCGCCCTCTGGAGCAGTGTTACCTCCCTCATGTCACCCAGCCTGTTTCCTTGGCTGTCAGTTTCCTCAACTACAAAATGGGGAAATGATATTTGATGATTTCAGAACTTGCTTCACTCACTGATTCCATGAAATACACCCCTATCACCAGCTTGCAACTCCAAGGATTTGAATTGAGTTGACAATGTAAATTCTAAGCTGTTAAAATTTTTTTTCCAAAACAATACAGTAATGAAACTGTATGAATACAATGAATACTATAGTATTCATTGTAATCATGAAAGAAATGCTTCTTACCCTATGGATATGACATGGAGGTCTGAGCCTCAAGCAAATTCAGGGTTTGTATGGATGTTGTCTACTAACTTAGGACGTTTAGTCAAAAGGGCTTTTTGCCAGATGGAACTTTTGAAAGTTATGTAAGTTTCATGAGGTTTTCCCATGAAAAAACCTTTGAAAGTCTTGAAATAAACAAACGTGCATAATGCAAAACCAAGCGGAGTACAGCTCTTAACTATTTAGAAGTGGATGGTCCAGGGTGAAACATGAAGGCAAAAAGTATTAACAAATATTGTGTCAGAGAGAAACTGGAGAATGGAGCTTTTGTAAGGTCTGGAAGTTACAGAAAGTTACATAATAATGAGAACATTATTAAACATGAACAGATTCTGTTTCTAACTTTAAAAAGTTAAACAAAAAGAAGGAAAAATGTATTCAGAGATAAGTAAAAAAAAAAAAATAATGCTAGGGAATGAAAGCCAGATTGTCATAGAATCTTTAACTCATCCATATTACATGCTAATTCATGTGTGAAATCCCTGTCCATATTTTTAAATCTACATAGCGACTGAAAAATCGATGTACTTTGTGGAAGAGTTAATGTTACCAGAGCAAAAGTGAAATATCTTAAGTTATGAATTTCCCTATGTGTGTGTTTAAGCACTGACAGGAACCCAGCAAGCTTTACATTTAGCTACTAATGTAAAAAGTGCCAGAAGGGAAATCAGGAGGGAACTGAACAAAATCCAAGCTTGGCTTTCATTTACATTTATTTACAGAAAGTCATTTTAAGTCTTTTGTTTTATAGAATGTTATTATGTAACAATGGTGATGTTCACCACTCTGTATAACCCAATGCATTCTACATAAATCATGTCTGAGTAGTTTTTCTCCATATCTCACCCACATTCTTACCTATAGGAAAGTAATCTTGTAGCCCTAAAAATGCATTGATTTTTAGATGCACATAAGGAGGCCAGGATAAGTAAACATGCTAAAAAAAAAAAGAGGATAAATACATTTACTCTATACTTCTCAAAAGAAGGGAAAGAAAAGCTATATCACATGCTACATTTTGCTGAAAGATTAATGATGTAGCATAGTTTCCTTTTTCTTTATAATAAACATTTAAAAGACTGATAATATTAAATAGTTCAACTAATTGAAAACCTTATATGAAAATATTGGGATGGTGGTTTGAAAGCAACTATTGTCCCACAGAGTTTTGTGTGTCCCTTCATAAGTCAGTACCAGAAACACATGTGCTAAGGAGAGTAACAGCTCAACAGATTTCTGAAATTCTGCCCAAATCAGTTCCCATTGTAGGAAAGAGACAATTGCTGCTTAAACTGCCAAAGTGGATTTAAAAGTATAATACATATAATATGTAAGTTGGGAAAGGTATGGGAAAAAATGCATATGCATATATTTTTGCTAGTCTCTGGTTTAAATTTAGAATTTATCATTTATGACCTGTGTAAGCTTGGGTGAGTTCATCAATCTTTTTTGGACAATTTTCCTCTTCTCTAAAGTGGGAATGATGATACAAACTTGCTGGGGTTGTTACGAAGACACAATGAGGCCGTATATACAACAGTTTCAGGCCCATGGTCAGCACTTACATTTTAAATTCCCATTGCCTTTCAGGTGATGATCTTTTTAAATGAACCATTCTTTAAAAATACATAAATTAGTGTAAAATTGATGAAATGTGATCATAAGCCTCAAAATACTGGAAAATCTTCACTGACAATGAATGCCAATGGACTATTAAAATGGAAATTGAAGAGAATCAAGAAAACATTTTAAAGTCTACCAGTGTGGCCAGAGCCAAATCAAATACAAAACCCCTTCTAGTCAAGGGATACAGTAGGTTTTTCCATTTCCTGTCATTAAGCGGATTTCTAATTATGCGGTATATGTTGTTTCAGAGGCAAAGGCCCATTGAAAAACACATCTGATGTCATTAATGCTGCCAAAAAAATTGCGGAAGCAGGTTCTCGAATGGACAAATTGGCTCGGGCTGTGGCTGATCAGGTAATGTAAGGGGAAGAACGGGCAGACTGAGTGGAATCGTTAACACTGGGTTCTGTAATTGGTTTTATGCCTGCTGTAAAATGCCTCTGAAGAGTGAATTGTGGGTAGTCCCTAACATTTCATAAAGCGAGCTGTAATTCTGCAGAGACTAGGCTGATGGCAAGGTAGTTCAGCTCAGAAAGCAAATGATCATAAATTCCCTAAAAAAGAGGAGCACCCACATTATTTGAGGGATGTATCCCCCAAAGAGTCAAGGGTTCTCTCAGCTGTCCTCATCCTGGAAGTCAATTATACTGCGTAAAGGGGCAAAAAAAAGGAAGGAAAATTTAACCTGTTGTTATCTAATTTTAATTTCACTACAACAGTGCCCTTTCATGCTGGCATAGGTGGGCTATCCACATGATCAAGACCCTCCCTATTTCACTTCAATTTTCACCCAAACTCAGAAGCATCGGAGATAAATCCAGTTCTCAGAATATTTCTGGCTTTCACACTGAACTATGGTTTGTATTAAAGTAGTCCTCAATCTCACCTTGACTGAATTTATTTCCAGGTTTTTTCATTTTATTTGGCTTCATTTGGAGCTCTAAAATCCTGTTCTAAATATGTCTTGTAATAATGTACCTTTTCTTGTAAGGGTACTTCAGGCAATAGACTTTTCTAGATAACTGATGTTTTATCCCTTTTAAGCCACAGTGGTTTACTATTTGAACCATTTCAAATAGAAAATGTCTTAAAATATAAAATAAGCTCCTGAAATTGAAAACATTACATAGACTATTATTTACATAGAGGCACTATCATGAGCAGGAATTTGCTTACTAGGCTACAATACGGTAGTACTTTCTGGAGATGGAGGATTGCTTCCATAAACAGCCCTAGTCTCCTTATTGTGTTGCTTGTTATACTCTTCCATGCTCGTTCGTCAATATTAGGTACGCTGCCCTTAAATCCCCAGACTCAAAAATCCTTCCAGTCAATACCAAATTCACTCAACTCCCGAAAGCTGGAAAAAAGCAGAACACAAACAAAAAATGATGATTAAACTTTAAGGATTGCATTTAAAATAAGGGCCAGTGGATTGTCCCATAGACTTTACAAATAATAAATGTATGAATTTTAGTTGTTTTACATATATGATGACTCATCTGAGGGAATGTTTTTTGCTTACTTTTGTATTTCTGTAAGGCATGTAAGTTGAGATAACTGGATAAATTAAGTATTGCCGTAATTTGAGAACCTACTGGAATTTGAGGAATTGAGGACAAAACCATTGCTACTTCTAATTTTAGGGAACTATAAACTTCCAGGCATCAGGCAATTTATTTTTCCTGGAAATATAAACTTCCAGGCAATTTGCAGCTTAACTTGAGCTTCTTTGTACAGAGTTCCATAGGTATCCAAGAAAGTTCACGTAAAAGAGAGAACAATGAACCTACTTGAAAACATACATGCAAGGAAAATGCACAAACCAGGAAAGATTGCCACACTTTTTCTTGTGAATGTTGAGTCAGTTGGACAGAGTGAAGTGGCCAGAGATTGAAGGGCAGTTCTGAGAAGGTTTTGTGACGAAAGATTTCTTCCTGGGAGAGAAAGTGGTTGGGTTTGAATGGCTTTTCCATTATACTCTACATCTCAATGGCTGAAAGTATTTTTCATATGATAGGCTCCTGAAGTTCAACATTTTTCTTAGTAATTCTTGTTTTAATTTTACATTTTTGGACCTTCATTTCCAAGAATTATGGGACTTGAAACAATAGCCCCAAACAGTTTTAATTTCTGAAACACACACACACATGCGTGTACGAATCCCAGGTTTCTAAATTTATTTTGAGATTAACTGACAGGATATTGAAAAGGCTATTTAATGATGACTTTAAAATGAACAGTTGAAGGTTAAAGCTAGCCCTCTCATTGTAGCATTCTTACTGTCATTAGCTATAAAGCAACTTGAAACTTTTTCAAAGGTTTTATCTTAATGGGACACTTCTTTCTTAAATTCTATACCTGTTTCCATGGATGTGTTTATTTTTCTGGAAAACATTTTTATGAAGACTTGAGATATGCACTCAAAATGAACTTTTCATGGACTGTTGCACTTTTAATTACTGTTCCATTGAGATGGAACTTCCAGTTTAATTTGCTGCAAGGTATTTGTACTGCAAGCCATGTCATCCCTCTAGGGAGATACCATTTAAAGTTAATTCTTTTCAGTATATAGGTCTCTGGAGTAGGATAAATATTACAGTATTAAGTACTTGTAAGTGGCTAAAAACAGTCTCTCAATGATTCTTTTTTCGCATTTGTGAAAAAATAACCCACTGGTATTATGCATAAGATATTTGTTGCTTATTAAATAAATGGTTATGTCAAAACCACTGGCTTCTCAGTATTAATTAAGTAATTCCCCTTATTGAGCTTGAAGGAAACATAACTTGGAGCTTTTGTCTCACAGCCTTATTCTAAACAAGATACTTCAGTTTTGGCTTAGGGACTTATTTCTTACAGTGTTGCATCAAGGTTTCTGATGTTTATATTTCCTTTAGTTGTACCAAATCATGCCAGAAATAGTAAATGACCTGGAACAGCTTGAGCCAAATCTTTGATGGCAACAGAAATATATTTCAATTGCTGGATGGCCATTGGCATTGCAGCTTCAAATAGGAAGTCATGTAAATGTCAGTGAAAGAGTTCATCTAAGCTGTGTGTGTACTTGCTGGACATCTGTCCATTTTGGTCACAATGAGAATTTACACCCCGTAACCATAGTGGTCTCTCGTGCATCCTTTTAAGGGCTCTGCTGTTCCTCTTGCGAATTTATCTTAACTGGCTTCAAACTCATTCTACTCAGATCTGTTTCTTTTACACTGGTCATGAACTATCTCAGAGTCTCTCATTCAGAGGGAGTTTATTAAGTTGCTGAAATTTCAATAAATATGAAAATCCAAAAGGTGAGTCCATCTTCTTTTAGTGAATGACGCATATCTCAGAAAACCAAGGAAACAAATTGATTTTTTTTTCTAATTGAATTCACACTCCCTGTGCTATGACAGAGAAGTTACCACACAGAGTGATTTCCTTCTCACATCCACTGCTACTTTCACTGCTTTTCATGTAGTGAAAGCTGAATGGGGAACTAGGAAAAAACAACTTTAGAATATTTGGTTTTCTTAGTTTAGAAGTATGAGTAAAAATACTCACAAACATTTACAGAAGTTCCAATAAGCATTTCTGGAAGATCTTCATTATTCTCTTTCTAAAGTTGTATCAAAGAGGTAGTAATCATTCTCAACCATTGACTGTGGTCATCAATGCATATGGGGAAGTTAAGTTAAACGGATGTAATTAAGGCTTGTCATAAAGTATGTCACACTGAAAACTTTTCTTCTTGTAGCTTTTATAGAGAACTGTACTTTCTAATTGAGATCACTTTTTTCAAATTGTTTTATAGTGTCCTGATTCAGCATGTAAGCAGGATTTATTAGCCTACCTTCAACGAATTGCCTTGTACTGCCACCAACTGAATATCTGCAGCAAGGTGAAGGCAGAAGTACAGAATCTGGGAGGAGAACTCATTGTGTCAGGGGTAAGCCGGGACTTGGGCTTCACAATTTAAAGTTCCCACTGCTGTACTTCCAAGCAAGCATTCTTGGCAATGGCATACTGCCGTGATTCATAAGGAGGGTTTTTTTTTTTTTTTTTTTAAATAAATGTTATCACCATTATTCCAGACCTTACAATAACTCACAAAGAGCAATTTGATTTTCCAATCACCCCATGTTTATACTAGCCTTGTAAAATCTACATTCTTCACAAGAAAACTAATTTCATAGTCTGAAAACTCATTGCCAAGCTGTGACTATTTTAATTGTTTGGGGCTTTTGTATATTTACTCATTGCGAGTCAACTTCCCTTTGTTAGTCCTAGCAATATTCATTCTCTGTTCAGGAGCCAGCTTTTCTATGTGTGGATTGTGTTCATATGTTAGAGATGATGAAAACAATAGGAATTCATTCATTCAGGTTCCAATGCATACTAGGTTATTAGTAATCCTTGAAAGCCAGAAGGTGTCTGAATTTATACAGGTTGACGTGCTGTTGCCAAAAACTAACATAGGTGTCAAACACTAACAATTATATATCCTTTATTCAATCACGCCAGAGTATCCCTTCTCATGAAAATCTAATTATCTGGTCCATTTTCATCAAATGCATAGATCTGGAAAACTCAATGAATATTTAGAAGAATCATGATTTCTTGGCAAGATTTCCAAATGTATGTGTTGAGGTTTTTCACCTTGACTTCTTCTCCTCCTTTGGTCCCCTTTCTCTCAACACAGGGTGCCATTTATTGTAAATTACTTGCAAGTCAAGAAGTGTGGCTCTGCCACCTTTAGTTCTTTTCCCAGTCAGCTTGCTGCTGTCATTTTAAATGTGGCATTGATTGCCACATGCTGAATGCCTCTTGAAAATCAGACTGGTCACAAAGTTCAGTTCTTCCAGAGGCTTATTCTCAGAAATTCAGCAGTTTGGCCATTTGGTAAAAATACGTGGAAAAATCATTCTGGAACCCAAATGCTTCAGTTCTTCTGTTGTTTGAGTTGTAGAAAATATAGCTGGGAAAAGAGCTGATCTGGCTTGCATGGAGATACCATCTGGAAAGCCTGGTCCATGCAGTCCCACCTAGAGCCCAATAAATTGGCTCTTCCCAAAGCACAGTCACCTCTTTGCATTTCCAAAATGATCCCGTTTCAACATTCTTCAACAACCAAGAGCAATCTGTCTTGCAATGTGTCCTCTCTGCTAAGTTGGTGATAACCAGGCTTCTCTCTGCCAAGAAGTGATCAAAACATTGCATCTCCTTTGCTTCCTTTCTTATCTTCAGCCTCAGTGGTACAGTTTTCCATCCCATTCAGCTTTCATGTCCATCTGTATATAGCAGCTGTGGAACTGAGTGCTTTTTGTGCAGCTTGCCTTGTGTGCTTTCATTTGTTACTTTCCAAATCTTACTATTTCCATGGATGCGCAATGCATCTTTGTGGATCTCAGACTCCACGACTTCATTCTTGGCGATATTGAACTGGCAGAGTTGCTCTCCATCATCCTCTCAGTAACCATTGTTAGTGGTCACTGCCTCCAAAGCTTCATTGCCATTTTCTTTTCCACATTTAGATGTAGTCCAAACCATCACTGGCTTTATCACTTGCACTGTTGGCCTTTGCAGTGTTTGAGATTGTGAACGCCTTCAAGAAGCCTGTTTCCTTCTTGGGCTCTTACTGGCAAAGTTCATAAATCCTTGCATGGGACAAGGCTTCTTTTAGAGGAATGTTATAGAACTTTATAATAATTATGAGTCTAATGCATCATAAAAGTTTGCTATAGATTGCTCAGTTATGGGCCCGCTCTTGGTGTCCTCATGATTTTTACCAAGCTTGATTGCTGTTTGGTGCCATACCTGCTTGTCTTTTCCACTTCTGCCTCCATCTTATTTTTCATCCTCCTACACTGTTGGCCAATGGAGAAAAAATAATCAATATGCTTATTTTGCAAAGTAACCACAAACTGCCTTCAAAGTTCTGAAAGAGTCAAGAATGTGAGACCCCATGTACACAAACTTCCAATGATTTTGCCAAGAAAATGCACCCATGTTTTGGGCCCAACTTATTTTGTGACCCAGTATGACAAAGATGCAATATTTTAAAGGAAAAACCATTGTAGTTTTATATGCAATCAAATAAATACTCAAACCTTCTTTCCTTTTCCCTGTGTGTTTATGTACATGGGATTTGAAGCTGCACCTTCTTCTCTGAAATATATGAAAGCCCCCAGAAAGGTATATTTATTAGACATTAAAAACAGCAAACACTTGGATAGATTATTTTCATTTTGCCAAGAAATATGGTTTGGATTCCAAAACCAATAGCTATGTTTTTATAGTCATGTGCTGGCATGATAGCCATATGTTTAACATATGTTAAACAAAATTCACATGTGCACAATTGTGTACCCTGTCAGCATGTTTATGCTTTATGTGATTCTCGGTGTACAAATGGAGAAGGGTCCCTTCTGTTGTGTCTGGCTTTGGCTTGAAAAGTGGGGCAGGAAAACTCAACAGGTCATGGGAGAGAATGGATACAAAAGCTCTTCATGGGTCATGATAGGGAACTAGAGAAATAAAGCAGTCCAAGCTGTATGCCTACATATTCTAGGTCACATGACTTTCATCTCTGCAGCACCATCAGTTTTCTGCATGGGAATCAATTATTTTACATCATTGGCTTAAGCCTTTCTCAGTAGCCTGAAAGTGACATTCTTATTGAATCTCAAAGTAGAAGATGCATTTGTGGGCTAATTGGCTGGTTACTAAGGGGGTAATGGTAAAGAAAAAAACAAAAAACAAAAACTGACAGAGTGAAAGAAATGTTTGAGTGAAAAGTAGAGGAAATAATGGCCCAGAAGATTAAATAACCAGTTAGTCTATATACTGAATTTATATGTTTGCTTAATTTAGTGTTGGCCTTTTTATTTGCTTAATCTTTTAAGCAAGATTGCAGGCCTTTTGGAACAAGGGACATTGAAAGAAGAAAAGGAAAAAGGAACAGCAAGAAGGAGGGCAAATGGAAAAGAAGGAGAGATGAAGGAAGGGAAGAAAAAGGAAAGAGACATTTACTCATGGTTTATCACAAATTAATTTAGTAAAACCAATGTCCTTTAATTGTAACAACATCATCTTCATCATGGGAGGAAAGTGGAGCCAAATTCAGAGAAAAAATGTGCACAAATACTACTTGAATACAAATAAGTTCCAAACTGATGAAGAAGATACCCATGATACAGAAATTACCTGTTTGATTATCATGTTTTAAATTTAAGTTTTCATTTACTTGGTTTCAGAGGATTTAATGGACACTTTTAAATTTAGTACTGGAGATATACACAGGTATCTAAAGAAACAAAAATCATTCTGTGTCCTATGATTATCTTTAGCTATACAAAGATTTATACTTTGCATATTATTCTGAATGAGGTTGGAAACACTAATGTAAAGTTTTATAATTATGCATTCTGAACCTCAAACATTCTGATGAAACTGAAAAATTCCACTTAAAATTGAAAAACAATTCAAATACAGCAGAAGCTCCATCATAACAGTGGAGCCAGCAATATAAAACCCTGTATTAGATGGGAATTTGATGTTCATATTAGAGATGGAGGAACTCGGCTGTAACTTGTAGCTTGTGCCACACAAAAATAGTTCAAATTGTAATGTATTTTATTGCATATAAATATCTTTCTTTATACTAACAAAATACTGGAAGAATAGAATAAGTCATTCAGTTACATAAAAAGTTTGGAGGTAAGGGACATTATTTGTGTCAGTTTTCAGCCTGGCGGAACGTAGTCCTGAACTATTCCTGAGAAGCAGAGAAACATGCCTGAATGTGGGAGGAAGTTTCAGACATGTAGTTCTGTCATTTTTGTTCTTTGCCATTTAAATCTCTCCTTTCCATATTTGAAACCCGCCTCAATTGGGTTATGGAGAAAAGTTTGACAAGATGTGCAAGTATAATTTGTGACACAGGTAGGATTTAAATTGGTAAAGAGAAAATTGGAGAATAAGGGTTCAATTACAGTTGTTCCTATTTGCCTATCAGTAAAAAAAAAAATGGACCCTAATTAAAATCAACATGAATATTCATGGTGATAGAAGACAAGCATTCCTAAAATTACTGGAAACTGGTAATATACAATCAAACCTACCTGACACCAGCTTATAATCAAAGATACAGATGTGCACACAAACATCAAACACACACACACACTAAACACACACAGAAAACATACTTTTTTGACATTTACTCTCTTCCCCCTAAATAAGCAACAATTGAGGCCTGAACCAAGGGTTGGTAACTGTGAGCTCTCTGATCCAATACAATTTAAGGGAAAGAAAATTTGGATTTTATTTGTACAAAGCAATTTTTTTGGTGAAAACTGTGATTTGTTGAGATGAGAATTGTATTTATTTGAACAGTACTTTGTTCCCTCTATAAGCCAGTATTTTGTAAGGGGATGAAACTACCATTGAAACAAGCATTGTAACTAATTGTATAGACCTTTACTTTAAGTAACGTGTTTTTTGGAGTCTCTTTTTATAACTTCTGATTCTGTCTACAGTCAATTCTTAATTATCTTCACTGAAAAGTGTAGCAGTAACAGAAAAATCCCAAATGCTAACTTTTTCAGTAGCTATTTCAATTTGGGTTCAGAATGCATTTCTATGGTTCCTTTGAACAAGAGGGTATGCATTCAGAACTTTGCAGCAGTTCAAAATAATTTTATCCACTCCATACAGAGGGTAGACCGTTAAGTATTTGGGTCCAGATCTAGAGAGAATAGGAGAAAGCAAACTTCAGATTAAAAGTCTGAATGGAGAATAGTGGAAATACTCTGTGGCAATAGAAAGTTAAGTAGGTATTTATCATTTGCAGAATAGCAGTAGTTCTTCGCACACACTTTGCTAGTAAGATGGGTTGTTGCTTAATTCAACCTTTCTCCCAAAAGCGTACACCCTGCTCTGCTATGAGAGCAAAACTAGAACCATTTAAGTACTTATTCCTGAAGTAAGTCTCACCTAGATACCCATCATATCAGCATGCATGGCCATTGATAGTTGCACAACCCAAATTCTGCAAACCCACAGAGGGAAATAACACTTAAGTAGTTTCTCAGTGTATATTCTTTCTCCCAGTGTTATCCAAGTGACATTTAGCCAACTCAAGACTCTACGTTTTTGAAGAAATGGAAGATTAATAGGAATTTTAGAAGTAAAGTAAAAGACTCCTTGGGTGTTGGGCCTCATAGGAAGCTTTGTGTCTGGCACACCGTGCACGCCTGTATATTCTTTCTCCCTGAATTCAGACAAATGTTTGCAAAGGAGAATGTAATTTTGCTCCACTAGATGAGGAAATGACTCTTCAGTTACATACTCTGTGATAGACCCTAAACTTAGCAACATGATCAACTCTATTCTTTGGGGAAAAAAAAAGTTTTTCACTGAGGGAATGTAACAAAACGGCTATCTTACTGAATAGTTTTACACATAGAAAAAGACTTTCTATGCCAATGTTCTTATTTTTAAAATAGGAAAATGGTCTCCACTGTGGCGGAGTTGGGACTCGAACCAAGCAAATAATTTTTTAACTTTAACTGGAGACATGTGCTGACCCAACTTGGTTCTACTCAGTGAGTGGATTTGATTGTGTCACCTGAATTTGTGGGCTGAGTTATTACCCTTTTTAGCCGAGGATATTATGGCTTCTAAGAGTAGAAGGAGTTAGTGGCTTTAGGAAGAATGTCTCTACCCCAGAAATATCAATGCCATTACTTCTCATGCCATTAATGAACTTTCACTCCTTCAGGTCATATAATCTTTTCAAGTTTTAAGAGTCTCTAATTATAAGAGGGAAAATGAATAATTCACACCTCAATCTACTAGCAATTGATGACCTAAATTTCAATGAATATTCTGAAGCTTATCTGGCAGCCAATGAATAGCAATACTTTGTGAAAACTTAGAAATCAGAGACATGGGAGGTACCAGGATAGGGGCGGTGACTGGATATATCTCAAAATATTTGCAAAACACAGGCAAACCTATTTAAACAGTACTGGTTTATAAAGTTCTCCTATGAGAATTTTTTATACACATTGAATATTCACTTTATTTTACTATTTAGTACAATTTCCTAATCATCAGTAATAACTTGTAGACAATATACAATCCATAAAGGAAACTGAAAACTATTTAATTTGTTTGAATATAAACATAGAAAAACTGAAGAATTTTATCATTACCTTCCTCAGACTTCATTAATGGAAAGATAGAAAAACTATATATTAAAAAGGAAAACAAGTAAAGACATACATTTATGATTCAAAACTTCTATGGAAGGTAGTTGAGAGAGGTATATACATTTCTTAACTACAAAAATATTCAATTGCTCTGCCTTCATGTAAAATTTAGCAAATGATTCAGGATATTGTCCATAAGTGATAATTGCTTGACTTCATTCTAGTATGTTCTTTAATAATATGTTTTAAATATTTGATGGCTAGAGAAGTATCTTAATGCTTCCCCGTATTTTTAACCAGTTTTAGATACATGTGGGCAAATCCAGATACATGTGTTCTCTTAAATTGAGCCAAATAATTATGGGAAGCCACTATGTTGAATGAATACCTTTATTTAGAAGCAGAATTTGTAAATTCAGCCACTGTCTTCTGGTTTTCTCACATGCACTCAGATTTGTTAGCTCTACCCAAGGAATAGATTATTTAGAATTCGTTCCTTAAATCCATTGTTTTGCTTTGTTTTATTTCTTGTTCCTAATTGGACCTTCCCCAAGAATTCTTGAACTGGAAGAAGATGAAAAAAACTAAGTTAAAATGTGAACCAGTTGAAATAAAGTAGGTGAAAAAAAAAGAGAGGATGAATATTAAAACCATATTTTAAGGATTATCTGAGAAATTCACTATTGATTTTGTATATTTTTTCCATTACTTCGGATGGCCAAAAATAAAGGAAATGAAGAGACTCTTGAAACTGAGACAGATTTTTTTTTTGTTCAACACTAGATTTGATAAAAACTTTTTTACAATATTTTACTAGTAAAGTATCCATGTTTCTACCAGTTTTCCTAATTTCCAATGACAAATTTGCAATTAAATTTTCAAAGATTTGCATTTACTTCTTGCTCACAGAGGAGTATTTTCTGATTCACTGAATTCAAGAATTTCTATTGCAACCCTACTATGTAGAAGGCACAATGCTAGATATTGCTTTGGGTGAAGACATTCAGTCTTTTTATCTCTAATATCAAATAATTTGTATGAAAAGAAAAGAAAATTTCTATGAAAAGGATAAATATTTTCTGTTCACTGTGTTTTATTAGAATGTGAATTTCATGTTGTTTTTTCCACTTTGTTTCTCAGCACACTGAGTTGTTCAGCATTCGTTTTGTGCTGGAATAGCAGTGTCTGATGATGCTTATCTCCATGTATTCACTCTTTTTCTTGATTCACTGCATTCTAGAAACAAAAGCGTGTTTAACTTAACTGTCTACATGCTGTCCCTACAGATTATTTTGTCAAGTGCTTTCTCCAGCCTAATTTAAGTGATTTATGAAATAGGGCTTTGATCATAGCCCTTGGAAGAGAAATATGTGCCACATTATGTCCCATGTATCCTCCAAATAGGACATTCTTCTGGATGGGCAATGTGGCATTTCCTTGGGTCAGATTTCTATTTTTGGTTCAGAACACATTGTCTTACTCCATCTTGAATAGTCTTTTCCCTTCTGGACAATAAATATATTTCAAATATTTCATCTTAATCCTATTTTCTTGAAGGCAAGCTTTCCCAATTTAATCTTTTAATCTTTTCTTTCATCAAACACAATCTTGTTTTATTACTTTTCTCTGAGTACCATCATCTGTGCAGACACCTTCCTCATAATGAACTTGACTGGAACTGTGGGTAGGTGTTCTATCAAATCTGTACAATCTGTCTCTTGACCTCTTTCATCTGTTTTCTTCTGTAAAGCTATTCTGCATTTGAGAGAAAGAGGAAGGAGGAGGAGGAGGGAGTGACAATATCCTGGGGAAGTTTCCAGTCATCATCATCTTCTCAGGAAAGTGTATTCTTTACGTGCAAGGGTCTCATTGGACAACTTCCATGAAAAAATCAAAACATGGTCTCTTTGCTTTATCTAGGAACTACCAATTCAGATTCTGCTGTTTCAATGTTAATCTGAATCTCTATCACTGAGATATTTCTGTTCAACAATAACGTTTTGGCCAAATTCCACGGCAACTGTCTGATCATGTCTTCCATGATGAATTACTTTTAAAATGCATCTATGGATTATCCTTTTGGAATGTACTAATCATTCCACCTGGCTGTCCTCAGTCCTTTGTACTAAGAAGTTAAACAAACAGAAAAATATGCACCAAACAAGCAGAAATTTGGAACTAGTCCTGTGTCTCTCTGGTCAGAAGAAAATTATAACCATGACTTCAAGAAGAATGCCTCTTGACTAAAGAAATCTTACAGTCACTTCACATCTTGTGTTGAAGGGCTACTCATCCATTTAGTCATTGCCATGGGAAGTATGCATCAAATCTATAATTGCAGTAAGAATTACTTTTAATGAAAGATATCATAAGAGACAGAAATTATCTGGTCCTGACATTGCATTCTGCGTCAAAGAAAATTTTGTTTGAACTAATATCACAACTAAAGGCATTACCACAATCAATCATACTAAATTCACCTGGAAGTTCAGCACAGTTCACAATTTTGCATCCTTTTGATGCAGCCTAGTTTTGCATTGGGTTCCTGAAGTCACGCTTCATTTCCAAATAGACAGTAGGTAATTAGTAAGATGAAGTACGTATCATTAGATTGTCCTCTAAGTCTAGTTTGCTTTAATTTATTATTTAAAACCATTTAACTATATTTTTTGTAATATCTGAATGTTATGAGAGATTAGATGACCCATGTAAGTTTGTAATATATAATTGTCATTTTTAAAGATGAGAAATAATGATAAAAAACACATACCCTACAATAGGAAAATTAGAGATGCCTAATTTATAAAACCAAATGGGATTGTTAAATTATTATTTTTTTAAATGCTAGGGTAAATCAATCAGTTAGTGAATCAATATGTAAAATTGGGGATATAAGGCTTTATAGGGTCATTTACTCCAAAATCTCATATGATGTAACTTTTTGAAGCGGAATTTGAATTTAGTCTTAGAATTGTTGAAAATGGATATGGAATTTAATAATACAGCAAGGAAAACTTTCAGGGCATCATCCCTACCTAACAAGTGCAGACAATGTCAAATAATAGAAAAATACTGGTCTTTCTTATATGGCAGATAATTTCTTTTCTTTTCTATTGTCTTTAATTCTACTATTTTGAAGTAAAAGCTGGGAGTGGTGTTGCCAAACCCATCATAAGTTTGAAGTCAGTAACTTCTGTGTTTCAAACTTCCTCATAAGCTGCCAATTTTGCTTCATTTTTAATTGTGATTATTTTAATACACATATATTTAGTGAGCTAAGAATGACAGGATTAGAAATAGAACTATATTGGCTTAAAACACAAAGAAAAAAAATCCCAAATAAAGAATTTTGCTTATCTGCATACATAAACAGTCTTTGGGATTTTCCAACTTATGGCGCTGTGCAATGCAAGCTATTATTTTGAATCTTTACTTTTACTAAAATATTTTCTGTGGAAAGAAATGGTTTCACCTTTATATATTCCACTGGCAAATGCAGGTCTGTCTTCCATGTGAATGGTTTTAGAACCTACCTGCTCTTCAATATCACCTGCTACTTTTGTTTCGCCGTAATACCTCCTGGGCCACTATGAGCATTTTAGGATTTTTAAACTTCTTAATCTCCATTTGGGGAAAAAAAAAAGACCTTAGTGGTTTCCACATTTTTCTCCCATCTTGTCCAATTTCCTGAAAGAATTGGAACCACACATTAAACAAAGTAGCAATCATATGACCATAGCAGAATTGCTTGTGACAAAACGTTGGGTCAGTTAGCATCACAGAGACCCATAAACTTGACCTCTGAGAGTGGCATTGCAGGGCTCTTAATGATTGCATAAATCATGCCACTTGATTTTTCCCCAGGTTTGAAGATGAAATCCAACTACCCATCCCCCTTTAGATGTACCTTATTTTTGGTACCTGCAGAAAAACTTGGTCCAGATTGTCGGTAGTATTTTATGTTGAAGGGAAACATAATTTAAGAAAGGACTCTAATGGGAAAAATAGACACTGGTTATTGGTTTATCATTTAAGTTGTGCCCCTCACACAAGCCACCCTAAAGTGCAGAAAGGAAGAGTAAAAAGAGTTGCGCTCTAGCAACAATGAATGCATTAGTCCTTCAGTGATCCAATGACAGAGGTGAGTATCCCATTAGCACCATATACCAGCTTGATGTTCAGAGGTGAAGGGCTTGTGAAGGTCATGCAGCAGGGCAATGGAACCTCCGAGAAAGGCATCTGGGATCCCCGCATATCGTTCCAGGCTTTAAGAGCTGCAGCCCTTGCTTTCTCTCTTGGTGATCTTCAATGCTTTAAATAGGGGATTCTTCCCCTTTGAACCCCACTACCACATGCCCCTTACCAAGCCCGACAAGGCAGGGTGCATCTTCATCCTCCTCACAGGTGGTCCCTTTACCTGTTTGAGAGCCAATGAGGAATCCTAAAGGCTGGGCTGCTCCATATCATGGAAGTCCAAGCATATCTCTTTCCGCACCCAACCCCTTCATAGGCCTCTTTCTCCCAATTACCCACTCCCTTTTCCACCTCCCTAATCCCTTCCCAAGTAGGGTATGTATTTTTTTTTTTTCTCTTGCTCGCTCTCTCACTCTCTCTTTTCTGTATCTCTCGGAAATCAGACAGGAGTTCAGAGCACTTTCACTACCTTTTATGAGGTAGATTGTGATGTCATAGATGGGGGCAGGGCTAGTCAACTTTCTACCCACCTCCCAACCTGTGCTGAGGGAGCTCCGATCGGGAGTGGAAGCAGTGATTCCTCCATGGTGAGTAACTTCACTTTCTAATCTAATCTCTCTCTTAATATAAGCACTAATTCTGAAGGCAGGAGGGTTGGGGTTCGAGAAAGTGAGATGTGCCCTTTCAAGCCCTCTTTACCTAATTAGCCAACTTTTGGCAAAGGACCTACTTATTTATTCTTTACATGGGTCAGGAGTTCCTCAAAACAGATACACTCTCCAAGTGTGATCTGAACTTGAGAAGTGAAAATGGCATTTTCATTCCTTTGTTTCTCAAGTCTTTCTTCTGATGAGGACTGAGAGTCATTGTGTATGTGGAATGAATCCTTTCTGTAGTTCTTTGGTGAACTTCTCCAAGGAAAGCTAGTGAGAAGGATGCATTCTTCTTCACTTAGCAGAATTCAGAGTTGCAGAATATCCTTTATTGATGTTTCCCCAGAGAATCAGTCAGACCTTCTAAAATTGTTAGGTAAAAATGGGACAAAACTGATACACAAGGGTTATCAACAAACTTGGTTTTGGTGTGAATAAATGAAAGCTTTCTAACTTAAAGACTAAATTGTTCATTAAAACAAAAAAAAGTCACTGCTCCTGCAAGTTTAATGGAACAGCTATTTCAGGTGTCACAACCACATTTGCTAACCTATTTTTGTTGCGTGTCAAAACACTGATGCTGTTTTATAGGGTCTTTTGTTAGTTATGAACTATGTAAAGATGCTGTTTTTTGTTTCATTTGGGTTTCTGTTATTACTTGTTAGTTCTTTTATATGTCTTAGTATTTAGAAAGAAAAGATCAACTAGAACGAGCATTTTTTTTCCTGCTTCCTTCCTTGTTCTCTCCGGATAACTAATAAAACTGTCAAGATGTCAGCTTTTATATAAATGGGTAAAGGAGGTTCATGGAGGTGGTTAAATCTTTAAGGAATGTTGGAACATCAGGCTGGGTGCTTTTAAAAGGGTTTGACCATCACAGGGTAAGACCCTGTTACTTTCAGGGTTTGGGATGAGGCCATCCCAGTGTGGATCATGGATATCATGAAATATGCAAAGAAGGTATTATCCATTTTTTCAAAGCATGCGTCCCTCTAGTTAACTAGCCACTGATAAGTGTTGAAGCATTGGGGGCAATTTGAAAGGAGGAATCCTTCCTTTCTCATCTATAGCTTCTCTGTTATGTGAAGATAAACCCCCCAGGTTATTGATTTTTATAGCTCAAAAGCCTTAGAGCTGATACTGGCCATTTTTGGTATCCGAAGGTGCTATCTGAGGTTGTTTCCCCACCTAAGCTTTCAAATCTAATGAAGTGACTTAAAGAGAAATTTCAAGCCAGATGAGGAAAAGTAGGGCCATAACTAGCCAAAAGGAAGTTTTGGGTGATAATTGTTGCAGTCCACCTAATATTGCAATGTGGGTGACAATATCAAAGGCTTTCATGTTGGGTTGCCTCTCAAGTCTCTGGCCCACCTTCCATTCAAAGTGCTTAACTCCTGAAACCCAGGTAGAAGCAAACCTTCAGTGCCAGAAAAATCTGATGTCTAATCATAGTTCAAGTTTTTAATGTCTCTTATCAACCCCTCATACAGCTGCCAGGTAAGAAATGCTCATATTTTACAAACCCTTGGGACACAATCATCTTTAAACTTCGTGAGTTAAGAACGGTTGTGTTGTACACGTGTGCAAATTCAGAGTCTTTCATGGAATGCCTTGTGCATGCACGTGTTTATTTTCATGTGCATGTTTCGTTTTTTAGTGATGTTCAGTGTTTTTTTTTAATCCATTTTGTATGTATTAAAATTGCAGTTTAAAAATACATACATATGTCGTGCACTAAAGGAGACAGTGAAGTGTAATAGCAGTTACTTTAACTTGGGGTCTGAACACTGGTGTCGTAATCTTACTTCTGTCATTGGCTAATTAGGTAATTCAAAGCAAATTACTTACCTCTTTGGAGCCTCTTTTTTCCTCTATAAAATTAGGATATACACGTAAAAGATCTAAAGGATCTTGCTCAAAAATTCTATAGGTTTATGATATATTTTTACAGAAATATGTTATTGGAAAGGAATTGAACATTTGATGAGATATGGTTTTGAAGTGGGACATACTACTGTTCAAGTCAGAAAAAAAAAAAAATACTTTTGCCCAAACTAGGTTTTAAAATGTCACCTCTGTCTCTTATGGTGATTCAGGTACTTGGGTTAATGATAAATATAAGTAAGCCATATTCTTTTAAATGGGTAATGTCATTTGGTTAACCTCCTAAATCCAAACCTCTTATAAAGTTTTGTTAAGAATTGACATCTTCTGAAGAGAAGCAATGTCAGTGATAGTCAGCTATATGTTGCTTAGGAAGGCAGATTTTAACTCATACCTTTATGCTATTTCACTTATTTGGGATCAAAAAACATCCTTATCTACTAAGTGATGGATGGAGCTAGGTCTCTCACTGGGGCTCCAAAACTCAAAATTACTTCTGCAGTGTTTCGGGAATACCCATGTGGTATTGGGAAGGATTGGTAAGTAGGGACTTAGTGGGCATTGTGTTGTCTGCCATGGGGGGATAAAATAGGTAAGCCCTGGGTCCTGCACTTGAGAGAAGACTGTGTCCCCTTTGGGGAGTTTAGAAACATGCTAAGTACCCATTTAGAGGTGAAACCAGAATGTGCTCAAAGAATTAGGAAATATTCCTTTGGGCTGGGATGGGTTGGATTGCATTGGGCAGGTTTGGTGAAAAGCAGAGGCCTTCAGCTGACTTTGAACAGAGTGGTTTAGATTTGTGCTCTTGGGCATAAGGGGGGCAGGAATGCGTTTGGGTCTTAAAGGCCACGGAATTACAAACGGAGCCAAGGATATACGTGTTCAGACCTGTCATTTATCAAAAGCAAAAATCATTTCTCAGAGTTCTGCCCCAAACTGTTCCTGAACCCCTTTTGCTTTAATCATGTGCTGACTTTATAAGATAAGATATAATTATCTAGAAGAGTTGAGGAGGCAGTAAGTGAGTAAACTGCATTTATTCTGTATTAACACCTAATTAGGAAGCCATTTTTTCAGTTTCCTGAAAGGTCACATGATCACTCGCAGCAGCAAACATGGAGGAGAACAGGTAATAAGAGAGAGGGAGGGTGTAGCTCTGAGATTTCCTGATGACAGGGTAAAGAGGTTGTCATCTGGGGGCTCTCTGACAGGTTAAAAAATGTCAGGTGGTGATGGAAATGTCCACCAGCTACTGAGAATCATGTAACCAGGATGATTTTCCAAAGCAAACGTGTTCGTGCATTGAGCAGGGGTCGTGTCGGAACCTCTGCACTCGAACAGCCAATGTTGAGAGGGTTTTAACACTAAGTAAAACTGACTGTGATTATGCAAGTCTCTTTCTCCCGTACACTTGGAAAGAGGTTATTGACCTGGGCACGACTTACTCAACACTGATAAAGAAGAATGCTTATTTTTTGAAAGCCTCTGTAGCTGTAGATTCGTGGATGATTTGTAGCATATATTTTGCATCACTTAGAGGGCACTGTTTTTTGTTCCTTCCAAGGCCAAGTTATTACTTTGGCCTTTCTGACAGACTGGAATTCCACAAATAATAACGCTCTATCGCCTATCCGCTTTACCGGATACTCAGTACTTAGTAAATAAATAAGGACTTGGTTTAGATAACCCATTGACATGTCACTGAATTTCCTCTCATGATATAAAAATTTATTTCCAGAATTTATCATCTCAGGAAAACACTTTCAAAGGCTAAAATGGTCTGTACAGGAATGATGACGTGATATGATCAAAGTCAGTTTTGCAAAGCAAGGAATGCCTATTAGAGTTAATTTCTCAAGAAAAATGCTCAAATAGGGTATGTATAAATTTTTATGGAGCAAAATCATTATAGATTATTAAAAGAAGCAAGAGATATTAGAGATATATTTGTCCTAAGAGAACACTTGGCAACTGTTCCCCTTCCCCCTACAAATGTCCCTAAAGGCCATTTTAGAAATAGAGGATCAGATAGATTCAGAATCCAACAAACACTTATTGAGTATATAACCTCTGCTATTCACTGCCCTTTGTAATGTGAATGGAAAACAGGCCCTAATGATCACTGTGATCAATTATAATAATTGCTTATATAGAAATATATACAAAGTGGCATGGAAATTCATGAAAAGGGGAAAGAGTAAGAGAACACTTCATAAAGGGGATAATATGTTGGTTGAAACTTCAGGGATAAATATATAGAAGTTTTCCAAGTAGAGAAAGAAAGAGGAGAATATTCCAGGACAGAAAGAGAATACTCAGAGCATTGTATGTAGAGTATTACATGCTGATGGGACCTTTAAAATGTCAAGATGGAGTGAAAATATGGGGAAAAGTAGAATAGGAAGTTAAGAAGGTTATGTTGGCATCCCAGTCCCGGCAGAGGACAGTAATAGCCGAATCCTGGGCAGCACCCCAACCCCGAATTTGTATCAGGATTGCAGGGAGTAGGTCCTTGGAATGTGTATTCAACTATCTCACTTCCCCAACACACAGGAGGTGATTCATTTTCACACCAAAGTTTCAGAATCTCCACAAGGCAACAAAACAGACTCATTGTGCTTCCTTGTTTTTATTTCAGTAAAAAAAAAAAAGAATTACAATTAAAATTATTAAGAGGAAAAGACTTGGAAAAAGATAGGATTTAAAGTTAATATGTGTAAGTACGTTCTTAAGAAAAATGATTTAAACTTTGGTTAAACATGTGAAAATCTTCTTAAGAATGATGGTTATTAAGGATAAAGATTTGCTAAGTGATGTTATTAAACCACCTAGAAGGAAGAGCATGAGTATAAACATTCAGGAGAGCATCTTTCATCTTTCAGAGTCATGCTTGAAGAGAAGGAATTAAAAAGAATAAGAGTCAAGTTGTTCCATATCTCCCAAGTTGTGCTGAGATAAGGGATAGAGGCAAAGGTCCAGAGCAATATTTTTTTCAGGATAGTATTCCTTGGTACAGCTATTTAGCTACTTTTTTTTTTTCTTTAAGTGAACATCATTGGAAAAAATATATATGTTATCCTTCCCACGATTTCTGGAAATATAAAGTTATCACACCAATACAGGGCCTGACTTCTGTAGTTCATGTTGAAAAATATTAATTATATAACAATATGTCTTAATCAACAATCACTTAGTGCTGTTTTTTTTCCCCTATTTTTCTTCATGGGCAACAGCTGTTGTCATACACCTGTCAATCTGTGTAGAAAATTATAGAAGTAAACAAAGATATGAGAAGAGGGAGGCATTAGAGAGTTGTTTTATATTTTACTGAGAAAAGAGCTAGTTAAGGTGGGCTTCTGATCACAGCAATCAGAATTAGTTTTGAATTTAACCTAGTCCACAGGAAAGAATGATTACCAGAATCTTCTGTATTTTTTATTTTGTCATTTCTTTGCTTGGAAGTCAAGAAATGATGGAGAACCCCTTTTTTTCCTCCTCATAACCATCTCTGTTTTCTGCATATAATTGCAGTATCTCCCCTTGGCAGAGATGGTTTCTGTTACTGTCACATTTGAGAAGCAGTCAGTTTTGGCATGTTGACTTAAAGATATATTTTTAAAGAAATTTCTTACCGATATTTCCTACCAACGTTGTGTTTCTCTGTCTTTGCTCATCTTACCCTGGACCCAGGAAAGTGCAACCTTGGATGACTCTAAGATGTGCCAGGCAAAAACATCTACCTCCAGGCCTGGCATTTTCTCTGAATAAAAGCCAACCAGACAACAATAACAGCCACATGGTTTTGATTGCCATAGGTCTTAAAAATAAATTGGAGAATACCATGTTCTCTTAAAGTAGATGTTAAAATTATAAGCAAGGAATTGCTGATTGGTGTGAGTCTGGAAACCAACCTGTCTCTTAAAGTCTGGTTGATACTGGGTGACATTCTTAATCTCCCTGGGCTTTTGCTTTTTATTTTTAAATTGGAATAGTGATTGAAAATGAATTTGAAAGTTAGGGCCACAATACATGGGTGATTTAGTTTGTCCTTTTACATGAAGGTTGTTATATTAAAATGGTAACTAATTATATTTAGATGTAAAATATTGCCTTTTATTAAGTATCCTAAATTATGAAAACCCCAACAATAGAGTTGACAATTTGTACACAGCCATTCACATGATTTAGTTAGATTTAAATTCAATTCACGTAATTAATTAATTCAAGGACTGAGACTCCTAACTTTATAGTCTACTATTCTTCATCTGTGACTTCTATACTCAGTTCATCTTTTGGTCCAAGCAGGCTCCATATTTCCATTTTCTATATAGGAAGAAAAAAAAAGGTGGGAGAACAGTTGGTGTTCTTCTTGGCTGTGTTAGCACCTTTTAAGGAGGTGTCCCAGAAGCTACCCACTTCTACCAATTTCTGCAAAAGAGACTGAAAAAAATAGATTTTTAACTGGGCACACTGCTGCCCTTAAAAAATCAAGATACCATTCATAAGGAAGAAGGAAAAATGAATGTTAGGTGGGCAACTGAGACAGGATTCTAAAAGCAAAGGTTAAATAATTCCCATAATATTTTAGATTAGAAATTAGCAAGAATTCAGGGAAGAGAAATGAAGACTGATTTTCTGCAGTTTTTTGAAACTCAGAATTAGTTGTTCTTCTAATCATTTAAAATGGGAGGCTGTATTCTCCTGTGCCACGTTATTAAGAAGAGATACAAGTAACTGGATGCCCAAATAGACTGGAGATGCCAACTTTTACAGGAAGAAGAAGACTTCACTTACTAGAACCCTCTCTCACTGAGTTGTACTGGCAGATGTTTGCTGGCAACGAAGTCTTTGAATGAAGCAATGGCCCCCTATCCTATGAGGAATCTGGAAAAACCAGGGAGAGTCAAATTTGGGGTGGCAACTATTGGCAGTGTAAGCCCTCCATTAAGTGGAACAAGAAATTAATTCTGAGATCCATTTGCTGGCTCTGTGACCTTGGGTGAGTTGCTTAACTTCTCTGGGCCCAGTTTGCTCAGCTAAAAATGAGAATGATATTTGTATCTACTTCACAGGGTTGCCACACACTTAACATAGTGTCCATGATGTGAAAATACTAAAAAGTAGGTAGCTAGTTTTTAGTTAACTTGTCTCTCCCAAAAGTCTGTGTACAGTCTTTTTGATGATGTAGATACCCCCTTCTCCTCTTTCATCTTTTCATCTACCCCAATCCAACCAATGGGAATATAGCAGTGAACAAGTCAAGGTCCCTGCCCACACAGAGATGGCGTCCTGTAATTGGGAGTCCCAAGGACTCACTTCCAGAGAAGTGATAGCTGAATACATGGAAGGAAATGTCCTCAATAGAGAAGTAAAGCAGTGGTGTTCACATTTCAATGTGTGGATAAATCACGTGGGTAGCTAATAAAAATGGAGATTGCTGAGCTGTGCCTCCACAGTTGTGAAAATCTAGATCTGAGAAGGGGTCGGTAATCTGTGTTCTATTCCTAAATGCTCCCTTTGTAGATGTTTCATGGATCAACTTTTGGGAAACACTGGTCTAAGATGTGGAGGGAGCATAGTGAGAGCTTCCCAGATCATGAAGTCAGTTTGTACCCTTTCACAGGAAAACTCTTGGTTTTTTCCATTAGGCTAGTTCAGGGTTTTTTCAACAGGGAACTCTTGGCATTTTGGCCTGGATGATTCTTTGATTGGCAGGGCTGTTTTGTGCATCTACAATTGTTTAGCATCAACCCTGGTGGCCTCTACCCACTATACTCCGGTAGCAACCCCCTTTCCCAGTAGTCACAACCCAGAATATCTCCAGACTATGCCAAATGTCTCCTGGAGTGCATAGTGGGGAGGAGTAAATTGCTCCTGATTGAAAACCATATGGCTAGTTGAAAACTTGACTTTTAAACTAGAATATACATAGTGTTGAGAAGCGGATCATTTTACTTCTTCCTTCTGGAAGGGTGGATGATGGCAGATACATTGGTTCCAGAATCATCTGCCAAAGTAGCCTGGTATAAGGGAGTGCACTTTTCTAGAAGCAAGGTTCCTAAGGCCCCATCTTAGGCACCCTCTGGCCGTTGTCTTTTTTTGGTTCTTTGTTTTTTTAAACACAGTGTTAGATTCTTTATTTTGAACTTCTAATTTTAGGGCTAATATGTCAGGTGGTATATTAGTTATCTGTTGCTGCATAACAAACTATCCCTGAATTAAGTGGCGTAAAAAGACAGCACTTACTATACCACATTGTCTGTGGTTAGGAGTCCACATGTGGCTTTGTTGGGTCCTTTGGCTCAGGGTCTCTCAAAAAGTCACAGTCAGGGTGTCAGCCAAGGCTACAGTCATCTCCAGGCTCAGTTGGGTATGGATCTGCTTCCAAGCTCAATCACACAATTATTGGTAGAATTCAATTCCTCATAAGCTCCTGGACTGAAGGTCCCAGATGATAGCTAGTGGTTGACTGGAGGCACCCTCAGTTGCTTGTCATAGAGTAGTTTACAACATGGCAACTTGTTTCATCAGCAAGCAAGCAAAAAGGGCCAGAGAGACAGTATGTGTGGAAACACGACAGAGGTCAGAGTCTTCTGTAGCCTAATCTTGGATAGCCTATCACCACTTCTCTATCATATTCAATATAAGCAAGTCACTAGGTCCAGGGGAAGGTCATTACATAAAGGGTGCGAATGCCAGGAGATAGGGATAATTAGGAGCTATTCTAGAACCTTCCTACCACAGGTGTTATATAGAGTCATCTGCTTTTTGGGCATAGAGTTAGTGACCCAAGGTTAAATATATATGTATATAGAATTAGAGGAAGAGGTCTATGGATACACACATGGGAATTGGTAGGGAGTGTGAAAATTTTTCTCTCATATAATAATGTCCAACAAGAAGGATCCACCATGGAAGAGACACTAACTCAAGCAACTAGAAAAGTGACTTGCCCAGGTGATATCAGCCAGGCTTTGTCACTGGCTAATGCAATGAACCAAGTGGCCATGGTTGAAGAGATGGAGGCTGTGCCTGGATTAAAGGAATGGGCTGCCATTCACCAGCAGTCACTGCCTAAAGTCCACCCTGCCAGCAAGAGAGACCAACATAGAGCCTTCAACATGGCACCATTTATTTTTTTTATACTTTTTTTTTCATTAGAGAAGTTGTAGGTTCACAGAAAAATCATGCAGAGAATACAGAGTTCCCATACCTAATGAAATTTGAAAGTCTCCATCAACCTCCCTTCTTACTTACTCCAAAACTTCCCGTCTTAGAGATATGCATTTCTCATCCCAAAGCCAATGAAAGGTTTCAGTGAGGATGTTGTTGAAAAGAAAGTTTCAAACAAGGTAAAGTGACTTCAATTTCTCACTCTTTATAGACAAAAGTATTGGGTGATGGCAATTTACTTGCTTTTATAGCACATTTTTCTTAGTCCTCTTCACATATCATTGCACATTACTTCAGCTATTCTCTCTGAATATTTTTAAAACCTATGTGAAGATAATAAATAGGTACATTTAAAAAAAGTGTACAATGTACATTCTGTTAAGAAAAAAGCAAAATGATAGAAAGTTTAAATTGTTCCTTAAAGAAGAACTTCAAGCCAATGTTCTCCTTGAGATTCAAATAACCTATGCTAATGTTGAGATGATATTTATGATGCGTGAATCTGCAAGGAAGAAATCAGTGCTGGTGAGCCCTTGAAACCAAGCACCTTGTAGGCAGAAATTCTATACACTTTGTGGCTTGGCTTTCAGTTTTTAAAGAGAAATTTGGAGAGCCATAACAGGTGGCGACTCCAGATATAGCAGAGATTTACTCTTCTTTTCAAAGATGTAGCTATAGCATATTTGAAGAAGTTGTCCTGGCATTTTTTCAGAGCATCAGGTAAAGAACTAATGAGGCTATTTGTGCCTAAGAGTCTCCTCCTGAATGCCTCTTTGTTGCTCAGATGTGGCCCTCTCTCTCTGGCTAAGCCAACTTGAAAGGTGAAATCACTGCCCTCCCCCCTACGTGGGATCAGACACCCAGGGGAGTGAATCTCCCTGGCAACGTGGAATATGACTCCCGGGGAGGAATGTAGACCCGGCATCGTGGGACGGAGAACATCTTCTTGACCAAAAGGGGGATGTGAAAGGAAATGAAATAAGCTTCAGTGGCAGAGAGATTCCAAAACGAGCCGAGAGGTCACTCTGGTGGGCACTCTTACGCACACTTTAGACAACCCTTTTTAGGTTCTAAAGAATTGGGGTAGCTGGTGGTGGATACCTGAAACTATCAAACTACAACCCAGAACCCATGAATCTCGAAGACAGATGTATAAAAATGTAGCTTATGAGGGGTGACAATGGGATTGGGAAAGCCATAAGGACCACACTCCACTTTGTCTAGTTTATGGATGGATGAGTAGAAAAATAGGGGAAGGAAACAAACAGACAAAGGTACCCAGTGTTCTTTTTTACTTCAATTGCTCTTTTTCACTCTAATTATTATTCTTGTTATTTTTGTGTGTGTGCTAATGAAGGTGTCAGGGATTGATTTAGGTGATGAATCTACAACTATGTAATGGTACTGTAAACAATCGAAAGTACGATTTGTTTTGTATGACTGCGTGGTATGTGAATATATCTCAATAAAATGATTAAAAAAATAAAATAAAATAAAATAAACCATGGACAAAGAATTAAAAAAAAAAAAAAAAAAAAGAACTAATGAGGCGGCCTTTACATCTTGCAATAAATATGGCAGTGATTCAACTTTGTCAAAGGCTACATTCACAGGGATTCCAAGATAGGGGCTGTGCCATGAGGAAATTTTCATCTTAATATTAAGCATGATTTTTAGTAGGGGTAAGGAACTGCATCACACTCTTTCCAAGACTTTAATGTTTATCTTTGCTCACTGGTTAAAAGTTGCCATTTTCTTGGAAGTTCTAGAAGTATGTTTTTTTGACCCCGAAGTAGTTTTCCAGTTTCATAGATTTGCAACTTTCTTTCAAAAGGAGCCACTAATACTTTTTCTATGCCTTTTTTTTTTTTTTGGCAATACAGTTATGCATTTCTAGTCTTTTGAGAATACTCTGTCCTTTGATCTTTGACTTTGAAAGTTTCTTGTATAACTCAGCCTCTTTTGCAAGGGAACAGACAGTATGTTGTCCATCCATAGAGGTCCTTTATTGGAATATATACATCCAGTTTTAGAATGAAGGGAAGAACCCTCAGTGTTTTTGCTTTATTTTCCCTAAAATATAGTCACTCTGGAGAGACAGACCAGAAGTTTCCAAATTAGGCCAAGCTCTGGCAGGCACTTGTTTGGGGAAGTACCCTGACTTCTCAGGAGAAGCACCTTACAAGCCCTTTATTTCTTCTTTTGTTCAGAAGCACAGGCCGCTGTGGTATATGGCTAAATGCAGTGTACTTGCACTCAGAGAGCATGTACTTGAATCCCTGGCAATTGCCTTATTAGCTATGCAAGTTGCTCCTCTCTAAGCCCCAGTTCCCTCATCTGTAGAACAGTGGCGATAATAAATACCTCACAAGGTTTTTGTGAGGATTAAGTGATTTAACATATAGGACAGGTTGTATGGATTAGAATGCTCGATATGTATTGAATCTGGCAAATATCCAAAGTATATTAACCCTGAAAAGATAAGCACTAATCAACTTTTATTAATCAATAGGGCTGCTGGCCTTACAGGCCCATTTAAGAGGCAGTCTAAACTAAGAATCTATCGCGCGACCAACCGAGCATTGAGGATCTGTTCCCCTAATCTCAATATCGTTTCTGCAGTACTAGCCTTTTTTGGGACATGAAGGTCCTTGTTTGTAAAGAGCCAACCATTTGGCTATGGAGACAGGGCCTTCACACATATGCTAAACCATTGAGACAAAGTAGCAGCCAAGCAACTAATTATCTGATTGAGCTGCATTCACCAAGGACAGTTTTCATGGATAAGCTGCAAGATCATATTGCCAGAACAGTCGACCCTCCCTTTGTAATTCACTTTCTTTATTTCTCTCTGGGCTGTACCCCATAGGTAGAGCCTGATTCCCATGCTCTGTTTCTTTAGAGACTCGTATTTCCTGACCACTCTTCATAAATGGGAAAGATGAGATTGTGACCCGGCCACTCCACCCATTCTTTATCCCTAGTCATCCCTTCCATCAGGTGGAAGAAGAAAGCGTGCCTCCTTCTGGAGGTGCCTTACTCTTGCTTTCCCATGGCTCATGACACCGTCACTCTGTTTTAGGCATGTACTGGACTATCCATCTTTGTGTGGGGTTTCTTGGGCCAGAGGTACCCAGTGGTCTAATCATTTAGGATGAAAATACCAAAAGGAATTCCAAAAAGTATAGAAAGTCTTTATTCTTCCTTGAAGAAGAACTTTAAGCCAGTGTTCTCCTTGAGATTCAAATGACCTATGCTAATATTATTGAGATGATATTTATCATACAGAAGCTAGGTAATAATCTGTTATAGCCATATACTTTTTTACAATTTAAACACTAAGTTTCTCACTTGGATCTCTGGATTATTCTTGAAAGTGTATTGCTATTATTAATCTCATTTTACAGTTGAAGTAATAGAAACTCAGGGTGGTCACTAGAGCGTCCTGAAGGTTCACAGCAAGTGATGAGCAGAGCCAAGACTCGGAGCTGATTTCTCTAGCATGTAATCTTGTGCTTTTGTACGATGTAAGGCTGGTGCTTGTTCCCACCCACAGGATTAGTAGTTGAACAAGAAATGCTGGAAATAGCACGTCAGATGGCATAGATGAGGGCAACAGCTAATATATATCAGATTCTTACCAAACTATACCAGTCAGCCTCACATCATATCATGGTGCCCACTCCACAGTAGGCTAAGAAGCTAGGTTGTAGAGATTTAGAATAAATTATGTTTTTTTCCCCACACTTTTAGGATAAATAGGAACTTTTGTGTATAAGTGGTAGCCAGGGCAAAGGCAAATTAGAGGTTATATATAATCATTTTCTTTCAGCACATAATGGCTTTTTTAGGTGCTGACAAGAAAAAGATAAAAGGATGTTGTCCCTGATCCTTGCCTGGTTCTGATCCCACATGCCTTGCAATTGGAGGATTTGAAGTTACGACATGTTTCTCTTTGTGGTTAAGGAAATTCACTGATTACTGCTGGAGCATATGACTCACACCTGTGGGACAGTTAAAGCACATCCGAAGGCATGCTTAGCTCCACAAAAGTGGCACCTGATCAGCAGAAAGAGTGAGCTCAGAGGAGGAAAAGCTTATAGTGGATTTAATTGGTCAAGGAAGACTACAAGCCATGTGTCCAGGTGTACTGGAGCCCAGTTCCATCAGATGTGTACTTTGTGAAACCAAGTTTGTGAAAGTGTTAGCCTCTCTATATTGGTTTTCCTCTTGAGTAAAGAGGGGACCATAGTTTATTCTTTGCACATCTTTTGAGTATTGAAGATCGTTTTTAAGACATCAGCACTGTACCTAGAAAATAGTGCCTCACAGATGTTGGTGCTCTTAATGGGGGGAAGGGGGTCCTTAGAGAAAGCTCAGTATTTTATTCACAGAGAGAAAGCAATAATTAAACACAGATAACTAAATTGTGGCTGTTTTCTGAGCAGACTGAATCTTGAAGCCATCCCACTCAAGGCATAGCAAGAAAAAGAGGACATAAGAGTACTGTAACTTGGCCAAAGTTTATTTGCTATGTTATGTCCTTAGATTTCACTTTCCTGCCAATCTCATGCCTCTGGCTATATTCTATAGAAGAATAAACAGCTAGAAGGGCTGAGGCAGTTGGGTGCTAGACTAGGCAACTTGCCCTAGCTTTGTGTTTTTGGACAAGCCTTGTGAGCTCTCATTTCCCTATCCATAAAGTTGAAATACATGAAGTGTAAACATCATTCAGCAAATATTTATGGAGGACCCATGTGCCAGGCACTGTTTTAGGTGCTTGGGATACAGCAGGGAGGTGGGCAGACAATAAATAGAAGAAAAAATATTATATGTTGGATGATGATGAGTATATTCAAAAAATAATTAAAACAGGGAAAGAGGGTAGCAAATCGAGGGATGAGACTAGTTAGGGGAAGCTTGTCTGGCATGAGAACAGTGAAGGAGGTGAGAAGAGTCCAAATAATGGGTATATTTTGAAGAAGCCACTGCTGACACAATATGGCAACATATTGGGCATTGGGTCTGAGAGAATGAGGCATAAGCTAAGATGCCAGTGGTTTAGACTGAAATGTAGGAAGAACTGTGTTGCCAATAAGTAACATGACTAAGAATGAGGGAGGAACAGGTATAGGGGAAGGGCTGCGGTTAATCATAGAGTTCTTGTTTATCTCTGGAATGTTAAGAAAAGGTCTACAGAAGCCTAGATAATAGGCTAAATATCAAGGAGTCTTGCTTGTGAAGGTAACAACTATCCAAAGAACCTGAAGTGCACTCTATAGGAAGCTAACTTAAAAGAATCAATGGTTACAACTCATTGAGTTGAGCCCTGAATTAAAGGTAGGAAACCCCTTTAGGAGCCACTTGAACATTTTTTGAATGTGTGAATAAATTAGCAGTGGATTTACAGGTCTGAATGGAAAAAGGAGTGACCAGGAGAAAGACAAAGATTTAGAAGGCTCTATTTTGTGTCTCCTCAAAAAATGTTTCAAAGTGGACAGAAAAAATGTTTCTAATTATAGAAAGCCATGGATCAACTGCTCAAATTTAAAACTAATTTAATTAAAATTACTGGTTTTAAACCATGCATTACACTGAAGACCTCTTACGAGCCCTTGAATAATGATATCCATTTTTTCTTGTCTCTTCATTCTCATTTCTATAATGAAGAGTTGAACTTTTATGTTAGTGTAGTGGATTCTTTTATATAGTTACATGTGTCTAACATTTCATATCAGTTTTCTGCATTACATTTGAGAGATAATTCTTTATGAATTATGCGAGAAGAAAATAGTGATATTAGAGGGAAAAATGATATTAATTTTCTACTGTTAATCAAAGCAATGATTGCATAGGTGGCATGAATCAAAGCAGAGACTCCTACTGTGTAATGGGGAGAATGTTAAAAGCCCATAGCGGGTATGGGAAATGAGTTTCATCTAGATGGCTAATTCTCTTCAAGCTAGTTGTTGACAGGCTTGTGTGTTAAGGAGAATTCTGAGACCATCAGAAAAGAGGACTGTGATTGATTAGGCATCCCTGCTTAATAGGACTAATGTTTAAAGATTTAGGAAACAAGTCCAGAGAACTTAAGTGTTTAAGTTTTGGTGGAGAAAAAGCAAGGAGAAGGATTAATCATCAGTGTTGGGTGCACAATCCTGGGCTAGAGGATTTTTTAGGTAGCTAGGGTGCTTACCTGGTGTCAGAGAGCTGAATGAATTAAACTATTACATTTTCCAGGTAACATCATTTGAAACAATGTCCTACAAATAGCCTGGATTTCTGGAATATTTGCCTGTACAGTGGTTGAATGAAATATTTTATATTGACTATTTATTTTGGTGCCTCCCAAATTGGATATTTAAAGATCATCTTCTCAGGCTAGATTTTCTTCTCTCTGTCTCCTAGCAAAGCCATATTGACTTTCTGCTATCAGTCTTCCTCCAAGTACTAAATTCTCTTAGATTTTTTGGGTGTCACACTTTTACATAAAACTTTCACGGTTTCTAGTACTGAATATTGATTCTTCCTTTCAAGTAAATAATTCAGTGCTAGAAAAAGGTAAAGATCATTTTCATGCTTTTCCACTCATCTGATGAACTTCTCCATACCTTTATCCCTCATACATTAAGGCTCCAATTTTCAGGAGTTGAGAGCAAGCCAAGGTGGGAGTAGCTTCAATAAGAAGAGGATCAGAGAGAGTCCAAAAATGCTGGAAGGTAGGGATGAAAGGATAAAGTAAGGAAAAAGGAGGAAGTGAAAAAAGAGAAAAATAATTTTTAAAAGATGCATTTTCAACTCAAGTGGTGTTTAAGGAGAGACAGACCAGAGTAATAATAAATGCTGAGACTTACTGAGGGCTTACTGTGTGCCATTCACTCAACTTTAAAGGCATTATTTCATTTAACTCTTAATAATCCTAGAAAGTGCGATTTTCATTTCCAATTAAAAAATGAAGAATTTGAATTACAGCTAGGCCAAGTAGATCACTCAAGGTCGCATAACTAGCAATCAGCAGATTCAATGTTTGAACCCAGATGTTGAGTCCAGAGCCCAGGCTTTGCATGACCTTAAGAGCAAGGATGGGATAAAAGACAAGGAAAAGCATGGAAAGTGAGAATGTATTAGTGGAGAAGAAAGAATGTATAGGACCTAGAAGAAAGGGGTGGGAACAGGTTACCACGCAAAGGAAGAGGATACTGGAGTTCCAAGGAAAGGCATCAAGCACTTGCTTGGGAAGGGGATTCTACTGCTCTTCTTTACTCTCTTCATCCAGAACCCAGGAAGCAAGAAAGGCCTAAACCAGCCATTCTCATGTGCTTGGTGAGCAGGGGACATGTGTTGATAAGAATTTACTTTCCCCAACATGCCTTATTGTGGCATAATTCCCAATGGTTGGATGTCAAGAGAAGTGGAATCAGGAGGAAGAAGAATCCAGGGCCTTCAGATTATCCCAATTTCTGGGCACAGGCCTCACCAACCAATACCCAAACCTGTGGCCTTAACTCTTCCTGTGGTCTCCTCTTCACTCAGTGGCTGTACATTACGACATACACTGTCATGTTAAATAGCCTTCAGGTGCCATGTTCGTACAAAGTTTGGCACTTCTGACAGTACAGAGTCCGCTAATAGACCTTTGATCCATTTTCTGAAGATTCCTTTCTCTTGGATTCTTAGACAGTGGCTCCTCTCACATTGGTCTCCCTCACTGCTTAGGAAGGGAGAATTATGGAGAGGGCACAAGGGTGTTGATCCTTTGTTAGTTGACTCTCCTACAGGAAGTCAGAAAGAAACCCCAGCCCCTTGAGTTGCTATAAGGCATAACCCTTGGGTGGTGAAGACATCCTGATGCCCATGAGCGGAGGGGGGCTTTTCAAGGCAGGACCAATAATTTATGCATGGTTTATTTATGTGACTATAGAAATACTGTCTGCCTGCCCAAGAATATCTCCCAGTCAAGGTGCCTGGAAACCCTTTGGCACTTCTTTCCCTGTTGGATGTATTTCTCATGGTTCTGTTGTTAAGTGGAAACAAGTAACTCAAAGAAGGCTCTGGGACTGGAGATCTTGAATTATGGGAAAAGGGAAAGTGCTGAAAGAAAGCAGGGAAGGAAGAAGTATGGAAAAAGGAGGTGGGGACTGCCTAGAACAAGGCAGTTCATAATTTTCCAAGTGCCAACACTTCTCAATACACCCACATCTCTTTGTGGTTCCAAGGTTAGCCTTGTTTTGGCTTGAGCAAATAATGTTCTGCCTTTAATGGTGAGAAAAAAATGGCTTTAAGCCACATTCAGGAAATTTGTTGACTGTAATTAAGCCTTCTTGGGAGTCCCCAAGGTTTACTTACCTATAATTGAAAAAATGCAAATGAAGACAGTTAATCAGTGGACTGGCCAACTATGAAGCATTACTATTACCTGAATGAATTAAAAATGAAGACACAAATATGTCCAGTTGAGAAAGTTATGTGAAAGCTAACTGGTAAATATCTCCTTGAAGCTGTGGAGATTTTTTTCTTAGTCTGAGATTTCAGTGCTTTTGTGCTAAAGTCCTAGCCAACTTAATCTTGGGCCGTTACATACAGATTTCCTAACAACTGGCCTTTAGTGTTGGTGGAACACCAGCTGCTTCCCTGGAATCATTTAAGGAAGGTTTGCAGAAAAATTATTTCTTGTTGCCCATCTTTCTATTATGATGAATCCCCTACTTAGAGATGTAAAACATTTACTTTTCAAGATTCTATAATCAAATGGGCATATCCCTGGGATTAAGCAATTCTTCAGGAATTATCCCCCAGTATTTTAGCTATAAGTTATCAGATATCAATACATGTTCCAATATTAATACTTTTAATGTAGGGTTTTTTTTTGTTGTTGTTTTTTTAACTGTAAATACAACATAGCCCATGGTGGTCATTTTCACTCCAGACACCATCCTTGTTAATATATGCAGCTAATTTTGATCTCCTGATTTAAAATCAATCCAAGAAGGTTTTACATTTCTGCTAATATTTATATCCTCTGCTTAACGATTTTATTATTTTGCAGTCTGTTATAGGGTGTCAGTTAAAGCAGTGTACAAGGTACCTCCAAACATTAGCTAGGGGAACAAAAAAGGCAAAGTATCAATTGAATAAAAATATTTGCCTGTGGTCTGATTGGTTGTAATGAAAACCAAAGGTATTAAGGTAATTTTCATACAGAAATAAGAGGGGCAATCTGTGCTTTATACCATATCAAGCTGTTTTGGACCGCTGGGTCAGATTGTGAGCTGTTGGAGGAGGGAGGTAAATAGGTTTCTTTTCCTATAGCGCACAGCAGATTCTGAGGGAGAGAAGTGCCATGATTGATTTGTAATGCCTGCCATGGAAACCAGAGGGTGAGCTGCAAATTACTGCCTGTGTTCTCCACTGTTACTGTCTTAGTAGGAAGGAACCACAGTTTGATTACTTACTTCCTTGTTACTGTTATTTGATGAGGAAGATCCAGTGGACTAGAGCATGGAAATGAGGGCTTGCCATGAAGAAATTGTCTTTCTTGCAAGCATGTAAACATTCTGAGATGTCTTAGATGTGGGAAGGTATAACCAGGCTGGACCTTTGTGCCATGTCTTCGCTTGTTTCAACTATTTACTACCTTGGACTTGCTAGAGTCTTTAAAAGGCATTATTGACATAGGCTTTTGAAAAAGTAGGCAGATATTTCAAGGTATTTCAAATATATCACAGTTTCTAAGGAGATCAGATGTCTCTTCAAAGCCTCATGGATTTTTTAAAACATGAAATGCTCTTCTTGGCAGATAATGGGCTCCAGTGCTCTGGATTTCTAGCCTCCCATTCATTAATGGCAAAGCAGACCTGTAGAAAAAAAATTATATATGTATTTTTATATATATACATATATTTTATTTTTCCCTCTGACCAGTAATTTGTGGCTCCTTTTAGGGAGATAATAACTTTAAATAGAAATAAATGTCCAGCTGCAGGGGATATTTTCTAGTTTTCTCAAGGTATTTCTCTTCAATGTATTGCCAATACTTTCACGACAATTTCCTCCCCCCCAAAACTACCCCAAACATGAACCCTGAGTATGTGTAGTATAGCCCTATTAAAACACCCCCGGCCCTTATATGTCAAAAGCTACTCTCTATTCATATTTACAGATCTTGCAAGTGGCTAAAATGAACTCTACCCATATTTGGGGAACCATTTTAGTCTTAACAAAATTAATAGAGCCATTAGCTCTGACTAGAGATAAAACAACTGGGTCCAAATGGGACTGGTTCCCTGCTCCCAGGCCCTTCAATGCTTTTTGAAGTAATCAAAGCAAACTCCTTAGTTTTTGTGTTTCAAAAGGTTTTGTTTTATTTTATTTTATTTACCTTAGCCAGTGCTCCCATGACATTTGCATTATTTTTAGTCCAAAGAGAGATTGCTTTGTACTTTGTTTTTTCATGAGCTGCCATTAATGGCTCATTATTTTTTGGTAATAGATAATCAGGAGTTTTTGAAAATAGGCTTCTTTTCAAAACCCTGGAAATGGAATTCTCCCTGCTTGCATGTTTTCAATGGATTAAGGCAGACGTACAGTGAAATCCTAATTCTCTTCTGTAATTCTATGCCTGGCCATCACAAATTTATATCTTAAGACATTTGCTCTAGTCATAGGAAGCTGATTCAGTGCTCTCCCTTTTTATGTTATTTTACACTTCTAACTATTCCTTTTTTTTTTTTTTTTTTTTTTTTCAGCAAGCTGTTAAATCTAAACTCTGTTGTTGGTGGGAGGCCCTGAGAAGTTCACCATTAATATGAGGGGTGAAGTAATGCTAATTACTTAACTATTCCTTAGACAGCCAAGGCTACTTTTTATTCTAAGATATTCCTTGATGATGTTATGTCTTAGATTACTAAAAGGATATTGATTTTGATCTTGAAAATCTTATGTTAAGAAAACTTTTAGTAAATTTATTGAATTTTTTGACCAGGGAAAATAATATGGATTTAATATTTTGCTCAGCATTCTATTGCATATCTCTGTAAAAGCACTAAGGAATATAAAGTGAAGAAGCTGATGGGAATTGACATAAATTAAACCTACAGTATACAGAACATTGTTCATGAAACAACTGGGAAGATCAGTATAAGCAAAGCACTTGGTTTCTTATCTATAGGTCCCCGAGATTCACTCCCATAATTTCAACTGTCCCTTGGATAGCTCCAACTAGATGTCACAAAGACAGCTCGAAGCCAATAGGTCCAAAGTAAAAGTCAGCATTTTAACATCTTGGATTCCTTCTTGTTTCCGCAATCTTGGTGAAGAATATCAATATCCACCTAGCCGTACAAGCTAGGAATTCGAGAGTTGTCCTGCGTCATCACTCTTATCCTTCCAGTCACCTACAACCTCCTACTCCATCTATTAAAGTACATTTAGATCATGCCCACCATGAAGTTTATTTTCTTACTCTATCCCCTGACTGCTTTTCCCTGTACTCTTTTAGCCTCTTATACCCTAGATCATAGAGCATTAAACCTTTTGCTTATGCGTCTGCTTTTCTCATTGTACTATGTGCTCTTGTGGTTCAAAAGCTCTATGTTTGTACACCCAACACAGCGGTTAGCACAATAAGGAGACTCAATAGGCATATGAAGGAATACATGGATGGATAAATGTGTAGGTAGAAGGATGGGGGGATAGACTGAGGGACAAATAAGTAAGTGAGAACATTCAGTGTCATGAGAGAGATGTAGTTACACTTCCATTTGAAAGAGTGGAATTGATTCATCCAGTCCCATGTGTCAAATTCTGTTTCTCTTGACACTGAACACCTGTCACAGTATAAGCCCTTCCTTAATCAAAGAGCAGGAAACTAATGACATGGGGTTTCAGAAATCTTTGGATGATCCTGTGAGTTGTAAGATAGTTATTTTAAGCAATTTTCATGACATTTTTCAGCTTTGATGACAGGAACTAGGTAGCACAAATATAGATAAATGTAAGATCACAATTCAGGAAAGTCCTCCTAGTATTTCCCTCCAATCGAAACACAAAGTGAGGATGGTGTAGGGAAAGGAAAATCTGATATTAAAAGTTGAGTGGGATAAAAAGAAAAGAGTAGGTAGAGAGGCAGGAAAAGCCAGAAAATACCATCTAGAAACGGCTGTAAAACAGCTCTCCCACCCCTGTTCGCTTTCTCACGGACTATAATAGAACAAGATGTGAGGAAACATCTGTTGCTTATTTGAAATAGCACTTTGACATTTTAAAAGAATAGTGACAGTATTAGGGGAAGCCTAATTTCTGAAGTTAGGGACAGCGGTTACGTAAGGGGTGGAAGAGGGAGAATTGGTCTGGCACAGCGTGATTGATCTTTGGGCTGAGGATGTGTCTATCGTGCATGGCGTTGGGAAGCAGCATGTAGTGATGGGTAAAGCATGGGTAGGTGGCCTGGGTTTAGATCTGTGCTTCACCACTTGCGTGAAAGATATATGACCCTACTGTGTCCCATCGCTTTGAGGGATACAGTGGGATTGAATGAGCAAAATGACTGTTAAGCTCTTAGTCCAAAGACTAGCACATGGACACATTCACTGAATGTAGGATCTTATTTTTTAAAATTAGCTACAAATTAGCAACCTCTCTTAGACTAGGTACAAGAATTTAATGGGAAGTCCAAAAGGAGAAGAAAGGCTCTGAAAGAGGAGAGGTTCGATGTCTTGGCCAACAAAGCCAAGGTAAGGCAGGCAGGCTTGGGGGATGGCTGTGATGTGAGCCAGTTTTGAGTCCATTGGAAAGCTTGTGAGATCAGTCCAGAGAAAGGCATAGAACACTAGTTAGAGTGGTCTAGCCCTACCTAAGGGTTCAAACAGTCGTTATCGCTGTCTAGTGGATGTACTTCAGAGAAACTGAGCAATTGCGAGAGGAATCGGCCAAGGATTCAGATTCTGGGTGCTGCTGCCAAGATGGCGAATGCAAGCCAGGAAGACAGATGAACTGCGAAGGAAAGCCAGTTAAGGACCAGGCACTGGGCAGAAGCGTACCTGAGTGCCTGCGATCCAGGCAGGGAATTCAGACTCTGAAGATGAGGCTAAAATCACAGACCGAGGGAGATGCGGGTGCTCACCACACATGGTCAGGATGTAAACAAGATGCCGGGTTTAGAGGACTGGCTGCCATGCCAGGCAGGGTTAATAGAAATGAGTCCATTCGGAATGGGTAGATAATAACTGAAAAATTAGACCCCAGAGATTAAACCATGTTTCAGAGGATCAGTGAGGTGCAGTGTTTCAAATGATGGGTTTTGGGAAGAGATGGTACCAGCCCTAACCCATACTCTGCCAACCAGCGCAGGAGCTAGTCGCATTATCTCTCTAGGATTCTATTTCTTCACCTCTAAAATGGGAATAATAGCCCCACTTCAAGTACTTTTTTGAAAATTAAATCACACAATTAAATTAAAGAGACCAAGAGCAAGGCCAAAGCACCTAGTAAGTGTTCACTTAATGTTGGTTATTATGTTTAGAGCTTCATTTACATAACTTTTGCTTGAAAATGCCATACTTACTGTATAAATGACAAAATAGTATGCCGTTATGATAAATGTTTCCCTAAACCTTGTATAAAAATATTTTGTCATGTAGTTTTGCTCTTTTTAATGTCTTTTCTTTAAGAAGTGAATTTTTAGCAAAAACTTGCAAATTGAAAACCAAGCCTTGGTGCCATTTTGGACATGCAAAAACTTCTTTTTTTAAATAAAAAGAATTCTGATTGTATCAATAATGATGATGGTCTAAATTATGAAAGTGGATATTGGGCAAAAGGTAGTTTATCCTTTGGAAATTCAACTTAAAAGTGAAAGTTCATATGAATAATATACAACATAGGGAATAAAATAAAGGAGTTTTTTTCTTTTTCTTTTTTAACTTGGGAAGAAAATTTGTCATGGCATCATCATTTTTATTAACTCAAAAAGGGACATATGATAACGTCATAAACATTTTCTAAAAATGTGTGAGGTAACCAATAATGCCCTTTCATTTTTACTATAATTCAATTATTTTAATGAAAATTTCTATTATCTTTAGATTAAATTTTGTTTTTAACTTGATTTAGTTGCAAGTTAAATCAAGTTGTGAAAAGCATTTGTCAGATCATGAGGGTTGAATGAAGCTGTAAACATATATTCTACCCAGTTTTCCAAATTTTCAAAATATTATATTATTGGTCATATATTACAGTGGCTTTGATTTGGGCAAATAAGCCACAACAAAAGGGGGGCCTTCATAGACCCCTAAGAAGTGTCAGAGTCAATTCATTCCTTACAGCTACTTTTTCAGCATCCTTTACATTTTAAGTCTTTGTATCAATAGAAGGTCAAACCAACTAAGTGGAGTGTATTCTCTAAGACTGTAAAAAATATAGACATCATTGCCTTCATTAACAACTCCCCAAACCATGTAAATTTGATATATAAAACTGATCAATTTGTAAACCTGCTTCTGAGACATCTATTAGCATGTCCAATATCTGTAATGCTTTGGGTTTTGATATATCTTTTATGTTTTGAGATGCTATTGTCCGTAAGTTTCTTAGTTCAAGTTTCACTGGCTGGGTCCTGCACCTCCTAATTTTACCTTGGCACAAATTCAGTTTCGTTATAGAAGGAAATTGAATGTACTTGCTGGCTTTGTATTTCAGAGCTGTCTCACTCTCAATGTATTAGGTTTATTTACAGGATTCCTGCATCAGGCTGGAATAGCAAAGAGGTTTTGGAGAAGAGAAAGACTATCATATTTTTACTGCAGAATTAGACACTATCTATCTGAAAATGAAATCTGTGGTAAAAATCCCCAAACTACTTGTAATCCTTCTGTTCAGATCCACCCAGTTCTCCCAAGACTCACTCTTCAGAAACCATTTAATAATGCAATAGACATATCTTGTCTAATTCAACCTCTACTAATTCAGTTGCCCTGAAGCAAATCAACAGACTGTACCTATTATAATTTTACCCTCTGTCTCTTTATCCATTGCACACAATGGAGTTAGCTAACTTCCTGAATGATTATTTCTCATTTTTGAAACCTGACAGGCTTATAGGGAAGTACCAGTTGACCAAAGGGTAGGGCACTAGCTTCTGAAGATCCCAGGGCTGATCTACTCTAATTTATTGTCGCAACATTTTACTGTCTCCTCTGTCCTTCATTATTTATACTTCTACCTGGGGGTATGATGGGAAAGATGGAAAAGTGAAATTCCATATGATAGCTGTCTATGATGTTACCAAAGTTGTGTATGGTGAAATCATTGGATGAAATAAGCTCTCAGATAGTCTTTGAGTTTCATTAATCCAATGGTTTTCAAACTTCAGCAGGCATCAGAATCCCTTGGAAGACTTGGCTTGTTAAAACAAAGATTGCAGAGTTTCCAATTTATTATGGTTTGGGGATGGGCCTGAGAATTTGCATTTCTAACAGGTTGCTAGGTGATGCTATGCTGCTGTCCAAGGACTGTACTTTGAGAACCATCACACTAATCCTTGCTTGGTGTTTCTCCTATTAATAGGAATACTCTAGAATTATTTTATTAGCTAGCTTTAGAACTTTAGACTGTGTCAACTAAATATGGGTTAAACAATTACCTTGGTACATGTGTATCTTTTACAGTGCAATAGAAGTGGTGAAGTAAGTAGGTTATTCTATCCATTATGCTGATTTAATTCATGAAGCTATTAATTATATAACTCCTGAACCATGTCTTAATCCAAAAATCTTTTTGCTTCTCTATCAGTGTGGAGTCAATATAATACTGACCTTTAACTTTTTTTTTTTTCTATGGTGAAGCCTCAATTCTATGGTATTGCAAAGGATTCACACGTAGAAAATATCTTCCTTTGTCTTCCCCAATGACCTGATTTATGGAATTTTGCTTGAAGTAATGATACAGATCAGAGAGCATCCAGCATCAAGGAGGGCTTAGATACAACTTATGATATCCCCAAACACTGCACAGGATATGTTCTGGCCACAAGAAATGACAAGAAGCTAAAGTGAATGCACATCTCCTCATGTAGGGGAGCTACACGGTTTAGAGTCCCTGAGCTTAAACACTTTGCTAATCACCCAGAACCTAGAAGATTGTGTGCTTAACTGCCATTCTTTAGTGCAGCTACAGTCCATAAATTACAGGTTATCCAATAAACAATCTCAAGACTTGGGAACATCCTTTGGTCTGTCATTTAACCACAATGGATACATTCCTTTAGTTAATATTGCAAGCAGTTTGATGGAAGATCAAACTATGCTTGAGCATCCCTGAGACTGGAGTAAGATTTGCAGTCCAGCTGTTAATTCTTTCCTTTCACTAGGTCATATGTAGAATCCTGGGTGAAAGTGTCTGGGAAATGTAGTTTTTAGCTTTTCTAGTATTTATGGTCCAGAAAGTCATGCAAGAAGATTGGAACAGGTATTGAGTGGGCCAGTAGATAGTATGTACCTCCCTGTCTCACTGGTTCAAAGCAAAAAAGAGGTCATCTAAAAAATCCCTGGCCTAGGAGTAGGATCACAGGCCTCTAAACCTGCTCTACCCTAACATATGACTATCCTAGCATTTTAAAAAGCTGTCCTACCCAACACAGTGGCAGTATATTGCTGCAGCATTCTCTTTAATGAGCTGTATAAAACCAGTGCAGTTTACTGGACCTCCGCATGCTCCAATTCTCTCATTACAAAATGGCAATGACAATATACCAACTCCTTGAGGCTGTTGGGAGAATTAAATGAGAAAATACTTACGAAGTTACTAGAATCGTGCTTGACACATAGTTAACACTCAGTGTTTCATTAAACACTGACCTCATTGAATGTTCTCTGACCTATATGATCCTGACACAATTGTTGATAGTTTTATAGGTCGTATAATCAAGATCTGGGAAGAGTTAAATGGATATTCCAAGCTCAGTAGAAGCCACGGCACCCATGGACACGTTGCTTTGCCTACTGCCTGCCTCTTCACCAATATTGAGCCCAAGATGGAGCAATAATCTATAGATAGACTCCTCCCATTCAGTGCTTTTCTTGCAGTGCTTTTCAAACATTTGAGTAATTGTCACCATGACTAATCAGCCCATGTGACAATACATGGCATTCCACTTTGGAAAACTATTACTGTGGAATTCTTACATGCTAAAAAAAGGGCTTCATCGTTAAAGGCACTGGGCTTTTAAAGAGCTATGCATCATACAATATCCTTTTATTTTTTCCTTTTTCTTTTTACATGGGGATTAAGGGTATGAGAAGACAGGTGACTGCTTTGCGGCCTGCTGGCCTTATTTGCAATAATTGGCTCCTTTTGGCAATACTGTATACTTGCACAAGCAAGGCATTGTTTTAACTGTGAAATTGCTCCATTATCCTGTAAATGTTGGGCCTGGACTAACCCAGGTGTATCTCATTTTTCTCCTCCCCCTTTAGCTGGACAGTGCCACGTCGCTCATCCAGGCAGCTAAAAACCTGATGAACGCCGTTGTCCTCACGGTGAAAGCATCCTATGTGGCCTCTACCAAATACCAGAAGGTCTATGGGACAGCAGCTGTCAACTCACCTGTTGTGTCTTGGAAGATGAAGGCCCCAGAGAAGAAACCTCTTGTGAAGAGAGAAAAGCCAGAAGAATTCCAGACGCGAGTTAGACGAGGTTCTCAGAAGAAACACATTTCGCCTGTACAGGCTTTAAGTGAATTCAAAGCAATGGATTCCTTCTAGGACGATAGGCTTTAATAAGAAAGCTTTTCTCTTTCTTTCTTTTTCTTTCTTTCTTTTTTTCTTTTTAATTCCATTTTTGTAAGCCTACCTGCCGACTCTTACGCCTCTGTCATGGGGAAAGTAAGGGACCAGTGTCTGTTTGCATGTAAGATATGAAGAGATCGACTCTGCGGATCCATCTGTAGTTCAGGGAGTGGACAGGGGTTTCCAGCCCTGAGGTGGCACAGACTTGTCCTTTGCAACATTCTCATAAAATTGGGCAAAGAGTTCGCATCACAATGTTTACGGGAGTGGGAGGGATGGGGGAAAATAAACTTAACTCTGCAAAAGCAGACTCTACTGCATGCAAGAATCATTAGGTTGGCAGGTATATTAATAAGTGAAAAATCTGGAAGTGTAATGGTAGAACATAAAGCTTGTATTGCTTCTGTTTCTGTGCAAAAATGTACTAGCCAATACGCTTAAGTCTGTGGCCCACCAATTGAGGAATTTAACGTTGAAGTCATAGCCATGATATCATGTGGATTTTTAATTGAGGAGAAACTAACTAGTCCAGCCTACAATGCTTCTTTTAATCTGCATTCTCTCCTTTCTCTTCGACTAGTGCCATTATTCGTGTTCATGTTATCAGGTTTTTTTTCCATTTACGGAAAAAAATAGACATTTATTTTAGATGACTAAAATCTTTCTGGGTGGCACTGGAAACACAATGTGGTGGACAATCTTGTGTTTTATTTTTATTTTTATTTTTTATTTGGACTATGATTTTCATAGAAATAGGAGGCCCAGTGGTGGAATGTTAGAGGAATGGAAATTGAAAATATGTGAAGGTTTAGAGGCAAAAACATAGGTGTAGCTCAGAGTGCTGGTATCTGATATACCATTGTACCCACTAACTTGAAATAAACGCATTTAATCTTGACATCTGCAGAATGTTTTCTTTCTCTAAATGCTTTCTTAATAAGAGATTAGAGCATCTTTTGGCAATTGATTAAAAAAACACTATTTCTTTGTTTTTAGAAATAGTAAAAGAGATGATATCCGAAGAATTCTCTCTTTAGAGTCTAGAAATTGTTTGTGTTTTATTCTGTGTTTTGTGTTTTCATTTGTTTTCATTCATTTTCAAACTAAATCTAAAATGAGAAGGTCATGTATTAAACTGTTCTGGGCCATACTCGGCTCTGGGTTAAACTTGAGAAACATAATGTATTCACAGAGAGAAGCTGAATCCAAGGACTCTTTTATAGATATGCCCGTTAATTTCAAAATATTCTACTCATTTCAAAATATTTTTTCACTAAATTGGAAAAACAGGACCTCTGTCCCATCACTAAGGAAAGATGGGCTATGGTCTTTTAGTTATGACTTAAAATATTCACCTGAGTGCCAAAAATTCCTGCTATGAAAGTGATTCCTACAAGATACCAAATTACTATATGTTTCCAGAAGACTTTTGGTAAAATGTGAATGTGTTACTTAGCATCAATGTAACAGACTGGGAGTCACACTTACGTTAACTTAGGTACAAGTTCCCAAGGAGGTGGGACAGGGTAATTATGGAAGGAGAAAAATCATCTTCCATGAATGTAGAAGTGGGTCTGCTCAAATCACTGCTCACCACCTCTGAGTGGTGAAAACACCACCCAGATGAGAATGTCTCTTAGTGAAGGAGCCACTTTAAAGCTGTAGACTGATTTTCAGCCCCAATCGTTAAATCACCCATCAACCAGCCTGCCCCCTTAATTTGCATAAACCTTGAGAAGGGCACCCACTGGCATTCATTCATTCAACAAATGTTTAAGGAATGACTTCTTTAGTCAGGTCTTATGGTGAGCACACTGCTTGGTAAACTTATTGGGATCTTTCCTGTTAGGACTGGAATATGACATGGCAGCAACCAGCACTCCACATTGGCCCAGTGACCTGAAGAACAAAGATGGTCTGTTCTTGGCTGCATATTCCCAATTTTGAGAAAGTTGACCTTCTCCCAAACAGTAGGGGAAAATAATCTTATGAGAAGTGCCTTTCCCCTCAAAAAGCCACTTATTCTTTTCTCCCCCTCTCCCTGATACATTCTTTAGAAACTTGTGAAATCTTTTCTTCAGCTCTCCTGCTCTACCTGATCCCAGGGAGTAGAGATGGTGAGGGGTTAAAGGCAATAAACGAAGGTACTATCAATATAATAATTATCTTGTGGAAAAAAGCAACATTTAGCTATTCACAAGTACCCAAAGCAAACAATTAATATGATCAACTCTCCAGCTTCATATATTATTCTCTTATTTAATGGGTCCAAGGAAGTAAGTATTCTTCAGACTGCTTTGAAATTTAAAATTCAAAAACTTCTTGATACATCTTGAGAAATAGCCAGCAGGCATCAAAGGAGCATATAGAGAAAGCCCTTGACTTTGCCCTATAAAATATTAGTTAAATGTTTCAATACATGCTTATGAGCAATGTTTATGTGTATGCGTGTTTTCTAGAAAGCCATCCATTCTTGATTTTACTTATCTTGCCAGTGTTTACTGAGCAACATCCCCAATCTTTTTACCATTGCTGTTGAGATCAAGGAGAACAATAACCACTCTGAAAGAGAATTAAATATAGACGCTGTGCTGACAGAACTGCAGCTATATAAAGGTGCATTGCAAGTTTCCCGTCCTCAAAAAATGTACAGTCTAGTTGGGAACATATTACGTAGACAGAAAAAAGATGAGCAACTATACCGAGAAATCATACTTAAAGTGCCAAACAAATGGTATGGAGGAATAACGACTGTGTGGGACTGGAGAAGCCAGAAAACATTGGAGACCGAGTACCTGAAGAAACGTTAATGGAAAAGGCATGTTCTGGAAATGAGTAAATAATAATGAAAGATACTCTGAATGAAGGAAGGGTATCCATGAAAACATTCAATAAGGGGATGTCTGGAGGGGGCATTCAAGGAGAAAGGAACAGCAAGCCTTAAGGTCTGAAAATGAGTGCAATTTTCAGATGCACTCATGGGATTTATGGAGGACAATAGTGGGAAATAAATGTGGAGATGCAGCATGAGGCTTAACTATGGCAGGTCATGAAGGAGTATGACCATTTTCCAATAGCAAATACATATTTTTCAAGTGGGGTAGTGATACATGATAAGATGAATTGCCTTAATAAGATGAATTTGATAGTGAATGAGGAAGTGAGGGTCAGAGAGGGGCTGATGTAAATCAGAAGGGGCATATGTGATGGGAATGTAGGAAGAACATACAGTGACTTCTGGAATAATTATGCATGTAACTAGAGAGTGATTAAAGAAAAGGGGCATTGACGAGTCAAAAAAAAAATGAAGAATATTCACAAAGCAACATATTTACAAGGGCTAGAACAAACTGAATCCATGATATGTTTGAGGAGAGACAAAGTACGTAACTGATCCCAAGCAACTGGAGTTACTCAAGATATTTCTTCGAGAAGTGGCATTTTCAGATGTAAGGGGAAGGTGTTCCTGATGGGAGGAAATGAAATGAATCTCACCTTCCCTTGCCCTTCTAGCTAGTGTTGATGGTTCAAAAGACATGATCTTTACATTTGTCTGTGGACACAAAGCATCCAGAGATACACTGGGATCTACAGATGATCTGTAGTTTTTCTCCATTAAATGTTGGAGAGTATGAAGTTAACTTTATTTTGAGAAGTTAGCTCTCCATAACTAACTTGGTCATGCTTTAGCCCATGAATAAATAGGCTATGCAAGCATCTCCACGACAGTCATCAATTTTTGAGCATCATTTGTTTACAGGGCATCTTGCAGATACTTCGGGTATAAAGATCTATAAAATACTGGGCACAGCTGTGTCCTCAAGCAAAAACATATTCAAAAATATTGTGATTTTATTTAATAAACAAGAGGCCCTAATTTAGCTTGGTAATAGGTCAAGGTCATAAGTCGTTCTATTTCTACAGCTATGCCATCATATACTAACCAAATCAAAGAGGCCAGTGCTTACCTTCCACTTGAAGACTGGGGCACCTTTTTGAGGTAGTGAGAGGTAGTGAACTAACTATACAAGGCTATTAACAAAAAAGTAGTTCTGATGTCCTCAGCTGTGCCAGATATCTGAGGGCTTACACCCTCTCCACAAAAGCCATTCCCCATATCTGATTAGAATTCTTACCCATCAAATTAGGTTAGTAATATGCAGAACAGTAGAAAGCTTACATCTGTGCTTTTGAAATTGTTTACAAATTATAACTGAGCAAAACAAGTGAAACTATTTATACTGGGACCCATGGAAAGATGCACTGCAAAGAAGTACTGATCTGAGTAAAACCTCATAAATTTGGGGAGTAGACAACAGGAAATGAGGCTATTCCAGAGTAATTAAACATAACCCTTTTTTAGTGAATGAGGTGAGAATATTCAGACCTAAATTGAGATTACAGTCTTATCAGAATCAAAAATATATATAAAATTTTACATTCAGACCCAAAAGTCAAGGTCACGAAGAAACCAGGTGACAAAAGATCTTTAACCAAGTCAAGTCTAAATCAAAATCTTAAACTAAGAAGCCAAGTACCTATTTAAAGATTTGGGGATCACCTGATTTCTAAACTGAATGAAGTTGAGAAGTTTAATTGCACTGAGCATTAGAGGCATAGAAAAACAGGAAGAGTTTTGGATCAGAGGATTTCATTTGGATTATCCTGAAAACGGAGCCCGGGACAAGGATTTGGATGTAGGTAATTTATTTGGTTGGCAATCACAAGGATTAGGAGCAAGGAGCAGAGACAATGAGATAAGGTCCAGGGGTAGAGAAAATCCAGTGTCAGGTGCTTGCTCGTTGTCACTCTTGGGCAGGGGAATTCAATTCTGCCTCTACTCCCAGCGAAACACTCTTACCTGAACTGATGGATCTCAGATGGCAATGGGGAAAACCTTGGATCAAGAGAAAGCTGTGTGTGCTTGCAAGACGATATTGGAAGCACAAAGCGTATATGAGCTCATAAAGAGCTCCAGAATTACAGGTGAAATCAGAAGTGGGCCAAGAGGATGTGAAGATGAACACCATAGTGTTTGGTACATTCCAACTTTGCTCTGCTCAGATAAACTTGTGACCCTTATGGACACTCCATTAACATTTCTTCAAGATGGTAGTTGACCAACCAAAATATCTATGAAAGACTTAACACAATGGTGAGCTACATTATCAGCTGAAGCAACTGTTCTCAAGTGCATCATTGGTGTTCATCATCTCCCTCTTCCACCTTTCTAGATTATAATCACCCTTGCTGAGTCCCTCAGCTGGGCTGGGTTACTTGCCCAGTGTGTGACCCAGGTCTTCATCCCTGAGCCTTAGCATCCTCGCTTTTATCAGGGCATGACTATTCCAATTTACCATTCCTGTTATCACCAGGCATGGATGCACCTAGAGATACCAAATACATTTCTGGAGTTTAGGCATATACTCCGTGTCCACATTATATAGCAGTAATCCTAGCTCCTAATGATTGATTATCAGGGTCAATTAACAAAGTCAGTTGAGAATTCCTTTCTTTTCCTACTGGTCAGCTAGCATGGGAATTGTAGCTACTGATTCAGTGTAAATATTTCTGGGTAGGAAAACTCCTTTCCTGGGAACCAAAACCTCAATTCCAGTAGAGCTTTAGATTAGGGGGATGGGAAATGCAAATTCAGAATGAGGCTATAGTGTGACAGCAGTACCCCTTTTTTGCTCAATTAATATATAAAGCAGATTCAACTACACACTTCCTTTACAGGGAACTGACCATGAGGCCAATAGTATGAGTTGAAGAAGAAAGAAGGTGCAACAGTGCTAGGTACTATGGACATATAGGTCACCTGTTCATGTAACTTGCTTATGCCCTCTAGTTCTACTCAGGATTAGTCCTGATGGAATAATCTTCATTATATATTGAATTGCTGACACATCATGCTGACTTTAAGACTTAGGGGATCTGATAATACCCAGCTCATGATGGGTGATTATGGTAAATCCTTCTATCTCAACCAGGGCCCAGTAGCATGCCAGGAACAACTTTTCAAATGGCAAGTAGTTCTCTACTACAGGAGGCATGCATGACCTTACTCTAGAACATTAGGGATGTCCACAGAATCTCTACAATTTGGGTTTGCCAAGTACTGTACTGGCCATCCTTATCTGCCATGGATTCTCCAACACTTTTGTTTGATAGTGGCAGGGAAATTTGTACCACCTTCTTGGGCTCTTGTAGAGCCCTCTCTTGCTCTGGATTCTGTTTAAAACTGGTGTTCTTCAGTATCACCAGGAAAATAGGTCCAAAAATGAAAATTGCCAAATGCAATATATGCTGCCTTCAAAATTCCAAGCACCTTACTAAGCACTTTACCTTTTTCTTAGTGGCAGGGTGCACACTATAAGGATATGTTCTGGCATGCTCAGATCATTGTACTCCTAAACATTTCACCAATAAGTTTGTCACATGATTATTTGTAGGATTCATCTCACAATTTTCTGACACTAGGGTATCTTATCAAGGCATCCAAAGTCTTTTCATTTCCTATTCACCATGTGCAATTAGCTTGACATCGTTAATATAGTGAACCAGAATTACATTCTGTGGATGTCAGGACAACTAAGATCTCTGAAGGCTATATTTTGTCAGTGATTAAGACTATTAAAACAGCCCTAATTCAAATACTGAACTTATTTCTATGTAAATGCAAATTGCCTTTGATGCTCTTTACTCATGGAAGTTCAAAATAAATCTATTGCCAGATTGCCAGATTGTTTTAGTTTCCTAGCTGCTGAAACAAATACTATACAATGGGTTCACTTAACAACAGGAATTTATTGGCTCACATTTTCCAAGCCTAGAATGCTTGCTTCCTCCTGGGATCCATTTCTCCTGACTGACTGGCAATCTTTGAAGTTTCCTGGCTTTTCTGTATCATGGCAATCCACATGGTGGCATCTTCTCCTTTCTTTTTTGGGTTCTGTTGATTTCTAACTCCTGACTGCTCTCCATGGCTTCTCTCTCTGTGGCCTTCTCTATAAGCCCTCTAGTAATAGGATCAAGACCCTTCTGGTTGAGTTGGGCCACACTTAATTGAAGTAACCTCATCAGAAGGTCTTATTTAAAATGCTCACACCCACAGATATGGATTAAGAATAAGATGTTTTTCTGGGGTACATAACTCCAAGCCACCACACAGATCAACAATCTCATACCAAGTATCAGAGACTCTGGTAGTATTTTTCAGTAAAATGGAGCATCTAATAGAAAAGCTGTGATTGGGGTCTACAGTTTACATTTATGATAGTTCACTCTCATCCACATACTACTCTTGCAGTTTTTTAGGGAACATATTGGTGAACTGAACAGGAGTAGGATGGAGATGACTGTTTGCATCTTCTGTGTCATTGGATAGTGGTGTGTGTGGGGGGGTGGTGATGCTAAGCTTTACAATTCCATGTGGGATGTAATATTGCTTCTGATTTATCTTGGATGGAGGAGCAATTTCAGGGATTTCACTTGAGACTTTCTACCTTAATGACCCCTACAATATAGATCAGAATACCAATGTGATCTGTTAGCTCTTAGGTATATGCAGTTTCTTCCTGTATATATATTCCTATATATATTCTGCAACCAGGAAAATAACCTCATGGTATTGTATAGACCAATTGGACACACTGTGAGCAAAACTTGGCCAGGACTCCATGTCTGCACCTGCCTTCACAACTCTCTACTCTTTTCAGGTATTAGATGGGGGGCAGAGGATGATGGTCTGTGGTTATCATTATTAGCTCAATAGCTCTCATGTATTTCCATTTTCCAGTGTATAATTTAGCTGGTAAGTGGACACAAGTCCCTTTGGGGAAGAATTGAGGAATATTTATTGTATATTTTCCTTTTGCAGTGGTGTTGTAGGGCTCCTCCTCTAGTGAACCCCTGCTCCTAGGATGAAGAACTGACTCCATCTAGACACTGGAATGCTGAGTTAGTCTTATGTTCCCTGTTCTTAAATCTTTTTGAAATACAAGTCAAAAAATATCTTTGTTTGCTGCCCATCTACCTTGTCTTTAGGAAAAACTTGTTGATTAAACATTATCACAGATCCCTGTACGTGATGCTCCCTGATTACCATTCCAGCTGCTCATTATAGTAATTGAATTTCCCTTCTCTCCAGTGGTTACATGTTCCCACCTGGTTTATCCCTTTCTGCAATCCTATCATCCCTATTGACTTGAGGTGCCCAGTTTCTTAGAAGCTTCTTCTACCATCAAATCTGGCCTTTAGAGGACAGTCATTATAGAGCTACTCAAAAAATGTTGGTGTTCTCTGCACTCGCTTATTACTTTATGGAAAGTAATGTCTTCAGCGTTCAACTCCATTCTACTGGGAAAAAAAAATCAGTATTCTTATTAGAGTTTTCTACCAAAAGGAAAGCACGCTGGAGCATTTATCTACCACCCCAGGAGTGTTAACTCACCTGCCCTTCTGGGTTGAGCTTTTATGTTAAGCTGAGAAGGTTCCAGAGGAATTGGAGAAGATCCTAGAGAGAAAGCAGATAGATGCATGGCCCACACATGAGGTGAGATTTGTCAGCATGAAGTGAGTCTGAACTTGCATAAAAGCATTCGCTATAGCTGTGGCTTAGAACAATCAAAGGCTGAAGGGATGTGCTAAGAGGGCCCAAGGTGTCTGCTCTGGAGCCTCTGCCTTAGAGTTGGAAATGGGGTCTAGCAGAGGGAATGTCAGCAAAGGGGTTTGCATACTGATGGAGCAAGAGAAACCAACAAGGGCACAGAATCACAGCAGGGTAAGAGGTTGTCATCAAAAAACTGTGATGAGAGAGAAAAAGGGTTTATTTTATACTCCCCTTCTCCAAACTAAAATTTATGGGTTTATGAGTGGCTGAAATCCAGGAATGTAAACATCTGGCAAAGAATATGGATGCAGTGTTAGAGTCAGCTTTGGATCTTCTTCAAGGACAAATTTGAGATTTCCAAGAACGAGAAAGAAAAAGGAGATCATGTGAAAGAGTTTAGAGATAAAGAAAATTCTGGAAGGCACCTCAACCTCAACTCTTTTATCTACCATGGGAAATAGCCTGAAGGGCAGTCGAAAGTTTGGGATTTGTTAAAACAAAGAAGTTTTTTTTTTTTTCAACTTCTGTGTACTTGATTACATTTTTATCACACATAGTTTGCTGTTAATCAGCATTCTTTAGAGAAGTTTACATAACTGTCAATTTCGTAAGCCATATGTAAATACTTTTTTAAAAAATCTCAGTCCACTGCCTTATCTGGTCTATGTATGCTCCTTTGCCCCCCCCAGAGGCAATGGCTAATGTGTATTTATTATGAATAATTCATTTTTCATTTATAGGCACTTATGAATCCATAGGAAATATGTAGTATTTGCCCCCCCCAGAGGCAATGGCTAATGTGTATTTATTATGAATAATTCATTTTTCATTTATAGGCACTTATGAATCCATAGGAAATATGTAGTATTATTATGGATTAGTATAACCATATTTTGCAAATGCTCTTTGGAAGCATTTTGCAAGAAGATGGGACAGACCATGCCTCCACTTTTGCAATAGAAATATTCCCAGGAGTACCAGGAAATGTGATTACAGTGGCAAAGTCAACAATGTGGATAGGGACACTCAAACGTGTATTTATATAATATATTTGGGGGAAATATGAACTTCTCTGCTGAGTTAGCAATAAGCTTGTTTAATATTTGAGAACACCAAGTATCTTGAATCAACCCAGTGTTCCTAATGCATTGAGAAGACACAAAAGAGGGTGAGCTTTATCCCACAAATGAATACAAAGAGAGAAAAAGAACTACCAAGGAGAAAATGTGTGTCTGAATCTTGCTTTACTCTCATTTCATATTACTGTGTGGGGCAGACAGAAAGGTAAGTTTTTGCTGTGGTGCATGATGCAAAGAAGAGCTGATGGTGAATATGTAGGAAGAAAATTCAAGGGCCCCCTGGTATGAATGTCCTTGGGAAGGGCTGGGAAAAAGGTTTGCCATCACCATATTGATATTTATTCTCAAGATATGGGGACAAGAATTAACAGGATATTATTATTCATTTAGCTTGATTCAGTTACTCATATCAGACAAGAATACACATTCTTCTATCATTTTTTTCAGAGTACCTAGAAGCTTTTGATCTTCCTGATGCACGTATTTAAAACCTCATGTGTTACTGCAACAATTTTTAGACATAGTTTTTGCAAACGGTTGATTGTATTTTACAGTTACTTCAAAAGGCAATGTTGGGATTTTAATGCCCCATATGAGATAAATGATGTAAAAGCAGTTTACATGATCTAAAGCAGAGACTGGCAAACTTTTTTTTGTATAAGACCAAGTAGTAAATATTTTCAGCTTGGCGGACCATATAAACACTGCTGCAACTATTCAATGTTGCTATTGTTTTATGAAAGCAGTCGTTGACTATAAACAAACAAAAGAGCACGACTGTGTTCCAATAAAACTTTATTTATAAAACAATTAGCAAGCCAGATTGGGCACAGAGGCCATGATTTGGCAACCTTTTTTTTTTTGCTTTTCCTCCCACAAATTCTCCTGAAATTTAACATTTCAGAATTAGTGATATATTTATTTTTTTTTCATTTGGGGGATTTTCCTTTTCTGATGTCCTTTTAAAAATATGATATATCTCATATAGGAAAACAATGTAAGCTGTGAGTTCTGAACTCACAATTAATGTATTCAGCAACTACTTATTGAATGCCGCATTTGTGCCACACGCTATTCTATGTGCTGGCAACAAAATAGAGATGAAAGTTTCACAGCTGGTTCTCAAGAAGCTTACGGTCATGTGATAATAGACAAACAGAAAATTAAATTATAGTATCCTAATGAAAGAGGTTTATTCAGAATGCAGTGGTAAAGGTGTGCTTCTAGCAAAGCCCTGTGGGAACCTGGTGTTGGGGGGCTAGTTGGTTATAGGGGAAGGGAGAGCTCATGTGCGAGATCCCCATTGCTGACTCTTCAGAAGGCTGGAGAACAGCACTGTCCTATGTTGTTTCCCTTTTCTTTTTGGGTAGCAATCGTGATATTCCTTGGAAGGATACTTCCAAGACTTCACAAGACTGTTCTCTTCCTCAGAGAAGGGCTCCCTCTGAGGCGTCACTCTTTTTTAAGGGGCAATGTGTCGGTTGACTTGGAGTCTTGTTTTCCTGTGCCGCTACCTTACCCTCAATAAGTCTTTGAACCTCTTGGGGCTTGATTATTCCCCACTTTCAAATGACTGTTTTTGAGTGTTAAAGGAATACACAAAGAAGGGGCAGGGAGAAGAAAAAAGAGGCAGAAAATGATGAAACGTATTCTACACACGAGGCACTTTCACCAACATTGTCCTACACAATGTCCCCCACAATGCCGAGGAATTATTAGGAACCCCACTTTATAGAAGACGAAGCTGAGTCTCAGAGGCTAAACAACTTAGCTAATAACTGCAAGCCAAGATTCAAAGTGGCTTGCTGTGAGGTTTTAAAGCCCTACCTCCTTTCTCCTTGCCTGTTGTCTACCTCAGTTTCATAGAACCCGAAGACGTAGACTGTGTTAAAAGCCCAAGTACTTAATATATGAAAAACAGTATAGAAAAAGGAGTAAAATAAAAATGCAAGAAATGTCACAAAGATATATATATTTAAGTGGGAAATCAACATTACACAAAATAAGGAGGGTGAGAGCTCAGTGGGCTGTGGTGATAGGAAAGCATAACACGAAAGGGTGAATTTAAACTAAGTTCTGGAAGAATGGTTTAATTGTGCATGTGTGTGTGTGTGTGTGTGTGTGTGACAGAGGGAGCAAGAGCAAGAATGGGAGCCAGAGTGAATGAGAGAGATCATTCTGGTTTTACCAGGTCTTAAATATGGGGTGTACAGGATTAGAATTTATTTATTTTATCGATTATCTTAGAATTCATGGAAGGGATTCAGACGTAATATCGACTGGAGAAGTCGGTCTCCCATTTAGATAGATGTGGATTCAAATCCTGAACACATTTACTCACTAACTATGGGGCCAGAGAAAAGTTGCATATCCTTTCCTAACCTTTGTTTCCACCTCTTAAACTTGGAGTCATCATCTGACTAAATTTAGAAATCAAAATCACCCTCAAGGCCCACCCACCTTTAGCACAGACCAAACAGGTAAGTTAACAGGGAATAGAATAGGAAAGATTACCCCTACCTATGGCAAAATTTTAATGGTGATATTATTGTCTGTAATTTTCCCAGCGTTGCATCATTGCCTTTGTTTTACTATCATGGAATGGAGGGGAAGTTCCTAGGTTACCTAGTTTTTTTTTTGTTGTTGTTTTTTCTACTCTAATATTCTTCATATGTATGAGCTTATGTAAGAATTCAGTCCATAGCAGGATATGTCTATTACAATTATGCATTCAGAAACTGGGAGTGAATCACAGGGTGGGTATGTAGAAACAATCTCCATTTATTACCAGATCCTCAAAAGCTCCCATTCTGACCAGAGATGCACACTATCATTTTAGATCATGAGAACTGGCAACAACCAAGAGCCAATGTCTAATAATTACTGAAATATCTGGGGATTTCTCTCTAGCCAGTGCCCAGATATCCTGCTTATGCCACTGTCCCTTTTTGGAGACTGTCCTAGTTTGCTAATGCTGCAGAATGCAAAACACCAGAGATGGACAGGCTTTTATAAAACGGGGGTTTATTTCACTACACAGTTACAGTCTTAAGGCCACAAAGCATCCAAGGTAACACCTCAGCAATCGGGTACCTTCACCAGAGGATGGCCAATGGCGTCCGGAAAACCTCTGCTAGCTAGGAAGGCAGCTGGCATCTGCTCCAAAGCTCCGGCCTCAAAACGGCTTTCTCCCAGGACGTTCCTTTCTAGCAAGCTTGCTTCTCTTCAAAACATCACTCCCAGCTGCGTTCTCTTTTCTCCCCCCAAGTTAGCTCATTTATATAGCTCCACCGATCAAGGCCCACCCCGAATGGGCGGGGCCACACCTCCATGGGAACATCTCATCAGAATTATCTCCCACAGCTGGGTGGGGCACATTCCAAGCAAATCCAACCATCACCAAAAATGTCTGCCCCACACAAGACCACAAAGACAACGGCACTTGGGGGACACAATACATCCAAACTGGCACAGAGACTTTTGCAGAAGACTCACAGTACCTAATTGTGGCAGTGTCCTTTCTCAAGGATCCTTTCTCAAGAGTCGTAGATTCATCTTTATTCAGGGGGATACAAGTCAGAAATGACTTAGCTCTGGATACTGGATCAGAGGTGCGACTCTCCATTAGGGAAATTCAAGTCTTGTCTCTGCTCACCAGATCTAAATCTTTACTGATTTCGTAGATCAATAGGTAGACTTTTGTAGGAGGTGTATTTTATTCCTAGTGGAATCGTGATAAGTTAGCCAAAAGAAAAGAGCTCTAAAATGGATGATTACTCATTCCCTGCTCCATCCCAGTATCATTGCATCCACCCTGTTTTTGGCAATTAGGCAAAGATCCAGAGTCTCTGCCACTGAAATCCTGATTGAACTCAGGAAGCCCATTTCAATGTCCCCATCTCCAGCATCATCTCAGCCACACAGAGGGAAGCCACAAAGTTTTCCAAAGATGCTTGTGTGTTCCCTTCATTAATGCACTTTTTGAAGCCTTAGAGAAATGAATATTAGGAATCATACAGAAGAATGGGGAGAGAGAAAAGTGGGCAGATTACTCCTCGAAAATTTAACTCCATTGTTTCTGTCTCCTTAAAATGTAGGATCCCTTCCTTCCACCAGGAAAGTTCTGGCATCTAAATTTCATTGAATGTGAATCATCATCGAGTTTTGGCTTCTTTCAACCAATCAAGTAAACCATTAGAACCACTTCCATCTGTTCAGGCTAACATGTGAAATCCACCATCTCCAGTACACACATGTGCTTCTACCAGCAATATATCCCCAACATTATTTCTGTCCATTTTCATCTACTGTTCATAGAATTCATTTACCCATACAAATTAGTAAAGTCCTGTGACTCTTGATTCTTAAAGTGTATGAACTACATTCTCCTAAGTCACACTTTTTCCTTTTTCTCCCTGGAGCAGGATAGGTTTTGACTCCCATTCAATCTGAAGATAACAAGGAGTTGTTTTAAAGAAATTTAGCAACCCCTTTGTGGGGAAGATGCCTCAGGAGACTCATTATATATTTTCAAATGACAGAAGGCTAGTCCCTTCAGACAAAAAGGAGAGGGGGATGGAATAGCTGGGGGGAATTTGGGGTTTCAAGGTAATCATATTCATTTAGGTGAAACTAAATGTCTCCATTCCAAATGTCAAGTCCAGTTTCCTTGAGGTTCAATTCCACAAACTAAACATACAAGGCTTGGCAAAGATATGAATTCAACTCACATTTGGTACTCATTTTCAACTGTATCAACTCTATGTCTACAAGAGAAAAAGAATTATTTTTGGCCACCATGGAATATATTTATTTACATGTCTTGAGCTGAGAGTTAAGAGCCTTGGGCCCATTATTTTCTTTCTTTAACTCTCCAGGGCAGTAAGCAATAAATAGCCTGGCAATCTCATGGTACTTATTGTAATCATTACCACCTAATGGTGAAGTGCAGTAGCACTTGGTCTCCCAAAGCCTTACCTGCCTTAAACATGCATTTTATTCTAAGCCACCACCAATGATAATTTAACTACTTAGAATGCAACTATTTTCCATGGATTAGCAAACCTCATTTACCAATGTTAAGGAGCTCAGCTGTGCCTAACAATCCAATCAGATCAAACAAACAATACCGTTTTCCCATGTTTGAAATTCAGATTTCTGGGACCATCCTTGGTACAAAGAACTCTTTCAGTCTGGGTGCAATCCAGAAAACATGCTGGGTATTACAAAGAGAGGATCTTTCAAATTTGTTGGGAGGGCTGGAGGAGCCAAGAGAGGAGTTGTTGGCAGAGAAGAAAGAAAGAAAGAAAGATGTTCTTTGTGTATCAGTCCTAGACTAGATGTTAGATCCTGAGCTATTGTGTGTAAGCCTATTTGTTCCTGCATTGTTGGAGGTGCTGTATTTGCTCGGTCCAGAAGAGTTTCTGTTGTGCTTCTGGAGTTTGAAGTCACTTTGTCCCTCCTACTGTAACAGGGTGAGGCTGTGTGAGAAACAGGAGATGAGACCTTCTCCCTTCCTCCTGCCAATGCTCCTACTGACAGAACCAGGCAGGAAGCCAGGAGTTAAGGGAGTCTGCAAAATGACGTTTTCCATACCCCAGTCCCAGCAGTTAAGAGCCAAGCGTGGAAGGGTGACTGTTGGGGTGAATGACAATTGTGAAACAACTGACAAACTGAAACCCTAAATATGTGATTTGACATATTAGCCTTTATTGTAAGATTAATGTTTTTAATGTGAAATAAAGGGATGAGATTCAGATTTGAAGCAATTAAGATTAGAAGTTCTTGGTTAGGCAGACATAGGTTCAAATTCTGACTACTTTAAATTCTAGCTTTGGGACTTTCAGATGGAAAGTTTTCCTTTGAGAGGCTCAGTTTTTATATTTGTAAAATGGAGGTCTATAATATCCCTCTTATAGGGTTGCTATAAATACTAAATACGCCAATATAGCCATGGCAGATGGTAGTCCCTGTACATCCCGACGACAATGACCACGACAATGATGATGATGATGATGATAACAATGGTGCCAGATAAGATGGCAGCACTGGTGGAGGTGGTGTTGAATGCTGATGCTGATGACTTGTTTAATGAGTGAATTAATGGTTTTCTCACATCTTCAAAGTGATCAAAGACTCCTCAAATTTTAATAATCACTTCTAGGAGTACCGAGGGCTATGGAGAGTTTTGAGAAGATAAGTGACATAGCCAAGTCTGCATTTAGATGATTAGCCTGATCCTGGCATTTTGGAGGGATGGTGGTTGGGGGGTAACGAGAATGGTGCAAGGGAATCAACAATTATTTATTGACAATTCTTTGCTAGGTACAGAACTAGTTGTAAAGTTTGTTCAAGAAAGCTTTTTTTCCAAGATAATCCCTCCTCTGAAGAAGCTTCCTGTATAATTAGGATCTGATTCAAGTTTAAATGATGATAATATTGTTGTAGTATAATTAATAGAGTTTGGTTCCTGGCTATGGAAATGAGGAAAAGGGGACATCAAAGAGGTCCTTAACAGAATAGGAATTTCAGGAGAGAATAGCCAGTTGGAAGATGGATTAGAGGGTCAATTTTCCCTTTCTGCCCTCCCTTCTTTCCTTCCCTCCCTCCTTCCCTCTCTCCTTCTCTTCTTTCTTTTTTGAAAAAGGAATATTTTTGGCATTTTCTACAGGGTTAGGAAATTTACTTTTTTCTATTTTTAATTTGATTAACAAAAATGTAGACTTTACTTACAATTCCACCATTTTATTCACATCTTATCAAATAAGTATGAGAGTCTATCCTCCGACTCTACAACCTCTCCTCTTCTAAAGGTTTTTAATCTTTCCATATATTTTCTGTGGGAATAAAATTTGGGTCTAATGCAGGCAGAATGCCATCACAATATATTTACTGATACAGTTATCACAATTAAGTCTGGAAATGATATCTAGCAGCCACACCAAAAATGGCAATTAACACAATGCTGTCACCAAAAGCAGCACTGCTTCCGTTCTCTGAAGCTAGAGGGCAAACCAAAAAGATGGTGTGACCCAGATGTGAATTTTCTCAAGAATAGATTTTACCTCAAAAATAAAAAATAAAATAAAAAAAACAAAAAGACAAAAACAAAGTGGCAGAAATAGAAGGAACGCCCTTGGCAGAGAATATGCTGGCTTCATTTTGATCCACAAGCTGCTACTCTGGTATCCCTCACTGGAATTTTATTTAATGTGGTCCTTAAAGCATCCTTTGAAATCACATTTGCTCAGTTCAGGGTGTCTTCTAGCAGCAATGCCTGATCATTAGCGGCCTTTTCTGTTTTTGCCTCCCAACTATGTGGGTCACTGAACTTTACTGTTTCCATTTGTAAGTCAATTCCTTCCTCCATATCAGTCAAGATACAATTTTTTTTTTCTTTTTCCTACCTAGACCCTGTGGGAAAAAGAAGAAAGCAGCAACATTGCCAGCAGTTAAAACAGAGCAGTCAGGCAGAAAAAAATAGAGCACTCCTTCACTTAGTATCCTTTGCCTTAACAAAAGCCAAGTTGGAAATTCAGCTCTGACTGATGTTAAGTAAAAACTACAATAGCAGAAACAAAAACAATATAGTAAACATGCATGTGTGTACACACATAAAACATATACATATATACACAAAGGTGTATGCACATACATGTACACATATATACACTTAAACTCCAATTTACTGATATATACACTTAAACTCCAATTATCTAGCCAATAGAGGAAACCTATCTGACTGCATCAGCCATGAATTTCATGTTATACTTTATGTTAAAAATATGTGTGTGTGTGTGGAATAATATATAAGTCAACTTCTTGAGGTTAAATATAAAAATCCTTCCACACATTGTTGGTTCTGATATTTATCATCTTCCTATATGGATCTCATCTGCCCTCTTTTGAACAAAAAGAATAACTGCTCAGCCTCCTCTTGATGGCTTCTAAACTTTTGAAAAAAAGGATGTAATAACCATTCTGTTAATCTCCTAAAATAAAACTACAAATCTGCCTCCTGTTGTAGTAGGCTTGAATCCTAGTTCATAAAGTAGCATTATTTGTCTACTCCCACTTTGTTCAATTGTCAGGCCATGGAGTTGTCCCATGGTTTACCTATCTAAGAGAATATTCAAGAAATGGAAACTTAGAAAATTCTGATACTTCTGGAAAGAAAGTTTTATGGAGAAAAATATCGAACAGATTATTCACTGAGCAATATGTCCATCTGGATGTTTAGCAGACTTGGCATTGGGGTATGTTTGGAAATATACACTGTGTATGGTGATCTTCTGGCTTATTCGTATAAGATGAATAATAGCAGTGACTTATAGTGAGGGGTCAAAGAACTCATGTGGTTTCTGTTAATGAGTTAAAGGATGTGGAACTTGGAAGCATTATGTTAGTAAATGTCTAAAAACCGACTATCTGGAAAAAAAAATGTTTTTTAGTGTTTTACAATTCCCCTGGTTGAAATCCTCTTACCATGGCTGATTTCAAGCAACCAACCTGACACTGCTGAATGCAGGAGTTGAGAAGTAATGCACATAATCAGCTCTTGTGAGCTAATATGAGTCAGCTCCAGCAACCATTGAAGCTGAGCCATGTTGAAATCATAGTGAAAGACAAAAACTCCTGAAGCTATCTATGTCTGTCCCAACTCTCCTACAGAGAATTGAAGCTAATTTTTTCTCGTCGCATAGTGGCTTTTCTTTGTTCCAGTTGACTGGACACTCTTCATTTTTCTTGTCCGTAAGGCTCGAGTAGGCATCAATCTGAAGTATAAAATGTAGGTACAGCACAATAATAGGTGCTGCCTAGAAGCAACAGAAATTCAAATTCAAAATAAATGCTAGGGCTGCTTGTTTCTATTTAGATATAATCTTTATGGGATATGGGTCTTTGTATTGATAGAATTGGGGAGAAAATTGGAAGGAGATTGGAAAAAACTTTGCTGATAAAATCTTTATGAAAGTCTCCTCCAAATAAAATTTTACCATCTCAATGCCTGCCTGTCATGGTCCTTCTGGCTAGGTAACATGGAAATAATAAAATGTCCTAGAACTTTTGGGGGAAACCCATGTCTATCCACTGTCATAGTGCCCCTAAAATGAAAAAATTTTTAAAAAGAGGTTCCTGGTACTAATAACTATTCCCCATGAGACTAAGTTACTTGTTCATAAGAAAGTTGATTGTTATTATCCATTAGGAAAAAAACAAGTCAGAGAAGTTTGTATTATCCCCTAAACCCTTGCTAGTCAAAGGATGAGCCATGGAGTAGTAGCAACGACATTACCTGGAGTTTATTAAAGCAGAATCTCAGTCCCAATCCCAAAACTACTGAATCAGGATCTGCATTTTAAGAAGATCTCCTTGCATTTCATGTGCACATTGAAATTTGATAGACACTGCCTTAAATCACTGTTTTAAAGTTCTTTTAGTTGGTGTGGCATCTTCCCTTCTATTAAAACCCATGTGATGTCTCCAAGGTGAGCCTTTGTGATCCATGTATTCATCATTCATTAGTTTCAAACTGATGTTGTCAGTTAGAAAATACAAATGGATTAGTGTGTTCTGTCCTCAGTGCTGGGACCACATGCATTGCCAACATTTACTGGGAATATGGGTCCATTCTACATGCATGTCAGGGCTCTCACCTTCAGGACATAAAATTGAATATCCAGTATATTAACATTTTTTTAAACAAATATATCCATAGCACATAGACTAGCAGGAAATGTGTGAAAAAGCTAATATTTATCTCAGGGAAGTAATTTTAAGCAATTTTTATTTTCTTCTTTAATAAAAGTATTTTCTAAATTGTCTTCAAAGCACTTGCATGTTATTTTTTTAAAGAGAGAGTATAAAATAGAAATCCCTTGTGAGTTTCCTAAGGATTCAATCAATGGTTAGTTACTTATGATTTATGCTGTTTTCTATACCTACATAGCAATTTTTAAAATTATTGTAATTAAACATTCATAAGCATTTGTTTAGCATCTATTTTTACCACAGAATTGCCCTCTCCATGAAAGCAGGGACTATCTACAACACAGTGTCTGGACACAGAAGATGTTCAATAAATATTTAGTGAATGGGTAAGAGTTAAGAAGAGGTAAGTAAGAGAACTTGGAGTAGCTTAACTGGGGCTGGATCTCAGTTGTTAAGACAGTGATTCCATTTTGGGAATCCTTTATCTCCTCAACCTGAAATCTACATATTGCCCCACTAAGGCTTTCAACTTAACTAGCTTTATTTCTTTTCCCTTTCTCTCTCTTTTTCTCGCCCTCTCTTGCTTTCTCTATCTCAACTCTAAAAGGTCCTTAGGCACACTGTAATAGATAAATCATAATCATTAGGTCCTGGTTCATGACTGTAATGTTTTTCTTTATCTCTTTATTCACTGGTTTATTTTCAATATTATACTAACACTATGAACCTATCACCCAATCTAATGAGGAACCTGATGATAACTTAAACAGACCTGTGGGTTCCTCCCTCCTTATGTCTGCCTAATGTAACCACCATGTGTATTTTTCTGTTCATCGTGCACTGATTAAAAATAGCTCTGTCACATATATTATAATATAAATTTCTCCGGTTTGCTAATGCTGCCATTATGCAAAATACCAGAAATGGATTGGCTTTTATAAAGGGGGTTTATTTGGTTACAAATTCACAGTCTGAAGGCCATGAAAATGTCTGAATTAAAGCATCAACACAAGTATACCTTCACAGAAGAATGGCCAATGGCGTCTGGAACACCTCTGTTGTCTGGGAAGGCACATAGCTGGCATTTTCTTCCTTGGCTCCCAGATTGTGTTTCAAATGGCTTTCTCCCAGGACATTTCTCTCCAGGTGTCTGGGGGTATTCTCTTAGTCTCTCCCAGGCAAACTTTGGAGCAGCGAAAGTCTACTTTAAAGGGCCACTTCAAAACGTCTCTCTTGGCTGCAGCACCAAGCTCCTTCTGTCTGACCTTTTATAGGGCTCCAGTGATTTAATTAAGACCCAAGTTGAATGGGTGGGGCCACACCTCCATGGAAATAATCCAATCAGAGTTATCACCCACAGTTGGGTGGGTCACATTCTCCATGGAAACAACTTAATCCAAAGATTCCAACCTAATCAACACTCAAATGTCTGTCTTCACAATATTGCATTAAAAAACATGGCATTTGGGGGGACATAATGCATCTAAACTGGCACATAAATATATTTATATATTGTTTAATCAGAAAAGTAATGAGTCATGGCCTGGATTGAATGCTTGTTTCTACCAATAATGAACATTGTGATTTGGGGCAAGGGACTTATGGTGGCTTGGAGTTTGTTCCCCAGAAAAATGTAATCTTAAATCTTAATCCACTCCTATGGATGTGAACTCATTGTAAATAAGATCTTTTGATGCGGTTTCTTCAGTTAAGGTGTTGGCAAAGTGAATCGGGATGGGTCTTGATTCTATTACTGGAGTCCTTATAGAGAAGACCACAGAGAGAGAAGCCATGGGGTGTGGGGGGGGGGGCAGCCATAAGCTGAAAGTCAATGGAAACCAGAAGAGAAAGGAAAAGCCAGGAGAGGTTCCCATGTGTATTCCCACATGACAGAAAAGCCAAGGACCATGTATCACCAGCAGCCAGCCCCAGAACTCTGCAGAATTCTGAGAGAAAGTATCACCTTGATTACACCTTGATTTTGGCCTACTGGCCTCAAAACCATGAGCCAATAAATTCCCATTATTTAAGCCAACCCATTGCATGCTATTTATTTTAGCAGCCAGGAAACTAAAACATGACTTTACCTTAAAATTAATTTTCTCATCTCCAAAATGGTGATAATAATAATATATCATTTAATTTTCTTACTTTTGAACTTCATGTATAGGGTACCATACTGTATGCAGTTCTCAGAACTTGCTTTCTTTACATAGCATCATGTAACTAGGGTTCATGCATGTTGTTGCAAGTAGATGCAGTTTATTAATTTTCACTGCAGTGTATTTGGGCTGACTCTCAACCAGAAACCTCAAACTAGACAAATGAAAATGAAGTTTTCCCTGGCAAAGTCTAATAGGTAACTTTTTTTTTTTGTTTTTCAGAAGGTGTAGCAGAAAGACTTGGCCAACTAACTAAGAAACTCTGGATATTTCTGATCAACAAGTTTGTAACATGAAAAATAAGAAACTAATTATTTTTTTAAGTTGGATGATCTTATATTTATAATGCCTAAAATAGGACTCAATATCAAATAACCAGAAATGGTGGGCTAATTTAGGAACATGATTTCTGCTCATATATGGGACAGTTTTTGGGAGTAGAAAACCTTAGGTAGACTTGGCATGACTGCAAGTAATTTCTTCTTCAAACAGTTTGGTGTGAGGAAATTGTAAAACTCCATCTTTCTTAGCCACAAATATGATATCTCTGTTTCTGCTTCATTTAAATTTAGTTTATCAAAGCATTCTTTATTTTTTCTGGATATTTGAAACTCCCACGAGACACAGGAAGGGGAAAACAGGCATTATTACCCTGGAGATGAAAGAGCAGGTATGTCCAGAATCCATGAGTCATACATGAATAGACACAAAGTGACAGGGACTTTTTGTCTATGAGAAGATTTCAAGTACTAGAAATCATAATAGAAATGGTTTCGCTCTCCATTTCTCCTGCTACACTTCTGATGAAGAGAAAAGGGACAAAAGATGACCAAATAAGCTGAGATCATGGATTTTGACTGAAAAAATATATTCACTGAAATGTCTCACACTTAGTCCATGTTAAGCATGTCTCTGGGAAGGTATGTCCCATGGTTCTCTGTGCTTCAATTTCTTTCTCTGGACTATTTTTAATTCCTCCCTTTTAGCCACCACATATGGTGATTTTATGCAGGAATGAGAACTAAGACTTCAACGCATGAGCATTAACCCTTGTGGAGCTTCAGGCCCCAAAGGGTCATGGATTGTCATAGACTGTTCTACAACTTGGGGAGGAAGCCTTTTAAGAAATATTTTGACAATGTGGCTTTTTTTGATTGTGGTTGGACTTTTTCTACATTTCTCAATAGACATTTGGGTAATCATGTTCTAATGGAAATAAATTTCTAACATTAGAAATTTAGATAAGGTGTAGAGAAGAAATAATGCTTAATCTGAGTGTTGGTGAGCAGTGGCCCGAGTTGAACTCTTGGTTCTACCATGAAGAAGCATTGTGATTTTGGGCAAGGACTTAACCTTAAAATTTCTTGTCCCATCTCTAAAATGGGGATACTGATGGAAATCTTAGAGTATTGTCATGAAAATTACATATGATAATGCTTGTGAGCAATCTTGGCATACTAGTCACTCATTAAAGGTATACAGATCCTAAGGTGGGTCAGAGGGAAGGATATGAGAGAACTCTTAGGTATAAACTTCTAAACACAATGAGGAACTATCTCTCATTTGTCTGACAGGCAAGGCCAGTTTAATTTCTGGGAAGTTGCTAATTTAGCCTTCCTGTTCCTGTGTAGTGAACAGTTTGAAGAGATGGGAATCAATGGACATCTAGACACAGAAAGTTATCCTGGCCCTGTGGGGAAATGATGTAGACAAGGATCCATGGATTTTCCCTTTAGCTCCATGTCTTTACTCAAAGATACTTAAATGATAGCTAACCAGTTTGCTCAATAAAGCAACTCATATTAAGTGTGCATACAATTAATTCCTTGAAACATGGAAAAATGTGAACATTGGGTGTTCTAGTTTGCTAATACCGCCGGGATGCAAAATACCAGAAATGGACTGACTTTTATAAAGGGGGTTTATTTGGTTACACAGTTACAGTCTTAAGGCCATAAAGTGTCCAAGATAATGCATCAACAATCAGGTACCTTCACTGGAGGATGGCCAATGGTGTCCAGAAAACCTCTGTCAGCTGGGAAGGCATGTGGCTGGGTCTGCTCCAAGTTCTGGTTTCAAAATGGCTTTCTCCCAGATCATTCCTCTCTAGGTCACAGCTCCTCCTCAAAATGTCACTCTCAGTTGCTCTTGGGGCATTTGTCCTCTCTTAGCTTCTCTGGAGCAAAAGTCTGCTTTCAACAGCCATCTTCAAATTGTCTCTCATCTGCAGCTCCTCTCTCAGCTCCTGTGCATTCTTCAAAGTGTCCCTCTTGGCTGTGGCAAGATTGCTCCTTCTGTCTGAGCTTATATAGTGCTCCAGTAAACTAATCAAGGCCCATGCTGAATGGGTGGGGCCACATCTCCATGGAAATTATCTAATCAGAGTTATCACCTACAGTTGGGTGGGTCACATCTCCATGGAAACACCCAAAGATTACAATCTAATCAACACCAATACATCTGTCCACACAAGATTACATCAAAGATAATGGCATTTTGGGGGACATAATACATCCAAACCAGCACATTGAGGTAAAATCATTTGTGAGATTTACTGTCAGACTGATCATAGAAACCAGGATGGAAACATTGTCCCACCCTTCTGGGCTTTGTGGAGGGTTGTTTTCATATGCATTGGGCAGATGTAGTGGAGTCCACCCTTCTCTGCTAGGTTCCTCCTCTGATTTGATTTGAGTTATGAGGTAGTTTAGGGCTGAACTTTGACATCAGTCTCTACCTAGATGGGCTTAAGGATCTTTTCCATGAGGTATGAGAGCAACTCTCATGCTCTTCAAATTGGTCCAGCTACCTTCTCCATCCTGAGAGACCACAACTTCCCAGGGAAATGGCAGCCTGAGAAGGCTCCTACCCTTATGGTAGCCTTCAATCTGTACTCCCTCTGTGCAAGCTTGGGGAACCTGGCCTGTGATTGAAGCTTTAGGAAAAGAGTTCACCCCAAATCTTTTATCACATCTTTCACAATCACTGTTTTATTGCCATCTACCACTTCCTCTTAAAAATACATCTCTCTTCCATCGATTCAATTAGAGGTGTGGTTGTAGAGTGCAGGGACTCTCATCTTTGCTTGGGGTCAGAATTACCATGTGTTTTTTTTGTTGTGGCTATTTTTGTTGTTGATGTTGTTCTGTTTGTTGTTGATGTTGCAAAACAACAGGAGGAACCTAGCAGAGAAGGGTGGACTCAGCCACATCTGCCCAACGCAAATCAAAACAACTCTCCACAAAGCCCAGAAGGGTGGGACAGTGGTTTCCATCCTGGTTTCTATGCTTCTCCTACTTCTTCCTTTCCTACCCCAGGATTTGTTGGTCATGGGGTGTATAAATGCATATTTTAAAGAATATTCCTAGTTGAAATATATATATTTGTATATATAAATATTATATATATATATTTATATATATTATATTATATATAATATGAAATATTTATGAATATGCATATATATGCATATTCATGTGGGTGTGTATGAGTAATCTATCTCAAAAGTTGAGAAACACTGGCACAGTTAAAAAAGTATTTCTCCTTTATCTGAAAAATTGGGTTAATGAAGGATTAATGTGAGGATTAGAGAAATGGAACGAAAGCATCTGGCTCAAAGCAGGTATCCACTGTATGGCGTTGAGTCTTATTTTTGACAGAAAGAGAAATGTTGATTATACCGGCTATGCAAAGGTAAAGTCATCCTGGACAGATAAAGGGCAAGAGAAAGGGCACAAATTTCAGCAAGTTTCTGTCTCAGATTCAGCTTATTATAGAGCAAGACATTTGTAAAAGGGAAAATTATCTTAATTGCAAGAAACAATGGCACTCACTGACTGAGCTTCCTCCTCCATGTTGGAATCCCCCTTTATACCATACTTCTTTGGACCCTAAGGCCATAGGCCTCTTTCAGACATGATCTGGAGGGCAGATCTTGCTAATCTTTCAGTTATTCCTTCAGCACAACGTGGTATGATATGCTTCTACAGAGGTATGCCCAAAATGTTATAGGAAAATGGAGAAAGGAGGGCTTGACCCTTAAAATAGTCCATGGCCATGTTTAATTTCAGGGTTTGCTTCTGGTAAACACTGTCAGGGAAATCAAGCTTTAGTATTCCTAGGGGACATCTTGTGGCAATGTCCACTTCCCTATCCCTAAAGCCTAGACTATGGGGTTTCTTAATTCCCCCTCACCCCATAATAAAATTTGGTATCTGGACAGACTCTGATTCATCATCTATGGGGAGCTATTCATGTCTAACGAAAGCTCAGTGCAGTGCCTTTCCAAGATAACTAGAAGTAATTCCCTATTTGATTGAAACTATGTTATAAAAATAAGATTTTCTGGGGCCAATGAGTTACTCTTTTTGCTCCCATACAAGCATGGATAGACAGGCTGTGTTTAATTCTGGCTTTGGATCAATCCTGGCTCCACTGTTTACCAACTGTGAAACAATAAGCAAGTTGTTAAACCACTGTAAGCCTCAGTTTACTCATCTGTAAAATGCGGATAAGGATAGTAATTTCCTCAAAGTGCTGAAGAATTAAATGGGATAATATATGCAATTAGCATACCACTGGCCCCACATTCTGAATGAATGTAGCTATTTTTTTTTAAAAGATCTACTAAGTAAATGAAGTTTTTTTTTTTTTAATTATGTTTATTCTCCCTGCTTTTCAGGCTGTCTACCGGCCATATACACATATACTGGGAACACAGCAGACTATAATCTTTCAGACTTCCTGTTTGATCACAGACACCACAAGCTCAGGGAACCTATAAGGAAAAACAAGACATAAATTCAAGAGATTGCAAGAGGTCCTTGCTGAACTAAGCCTGGAATTACATGAAAGATCTCTTTTAAGAGTTATTTCCTATTCAAAGAGGACTTGCTGCATTATTAAATTCCACCATACTGGGAGCTCTCCTTCTTCACATTTATGCTTTCAAATCATAATTATTACAGCACCAACCTAGATGGGTAAAGGAAACTGGGAAGAGAAGTGCTGGGCAGTAGATCAGAAAGAAGATATTTGTAGGGATGAGAATAGCTCTAGCTTTTTGCCTTATACTTGTGAGTTGCTTTTAACTTTTCAAAATACTTTTATTCCTACCACCTCTATTGGGGTTGATAGCCATCAGCTTGACCCAGAGGGAAGCCAGGACCCTTAGATATGAAATTCCTAGATAATACAACCTCTACACCCTCCCTACCTGTCCCACCGCTTAAACTTATTCACAAGACAAACACTTCCGCTGTTTTATAAAAGCATGTGTATGTATTGAGTATCCTCCATATGTGAGATATAAACTGAATATCTTATATATATTATATATGCAATTTTAAAAATGACCCTTCAAAGTGATTCTTTTTTTTTTCTTTCTCAGATCAGTGACTTGCTCAAGGTCACATAGTTGGTGAGTGGCAGAACTTGGATTTGAACTCAGAAATTGAACACCAAAGCTTGTACTTTAACTACTATAAGACTGAAGGCTTAGTTTTATCCTTGTTAATGGATAAGGGATACAGAAACCCATGGACTCTTCGGTCCTGAGGTAAAAGTGCAGAGCAGACCATCAGGGGGAGAATAACACATCTCATTGACAATATTTATTCACATGGCTAAGCGGTTCCAGGGAACGAGAGATGAGGAGGGCAGGGGACGGGGGAAGGTTACTCTGAGGGACGGAGACGGGGGAAGCAAACTCAGTGATCACCGGAAGGTCAGGGAGACCCCAGCAGGCAGGCATGTCCGGCAATTGATCAGGGAGGGTCGGAGACCGGGAAGGAGCATCGGTAAAGCATGATTGGATTTTGTACCCACATATCTTGCTGAGTTAGATAGATCTAGGTCCCTACCAGCTGGCGCTCACTTAGGAAAAAAAAATAAACAAAGAAGGAACCTTTAGAGAGTTAGTCCTGAGTTTGTGGACTCCTTCCCCATAAAGAGATTTCTGAGAAGAAGGATCGTGTTTGAATAGGAGTCCCATGTTAAAAACATGGAATAGTCACCCAAAAAGGTTAAGGGACTTGCCTAAAATCAAAGTTTCCTTTGGGACTAGCTCAGGTTACCTGCATATTGCTTTTAGTTCTAACTGTTCTACAGTGAACCAAAGGTAACATCAGGAGGCTAAATTCAAAAGTTTCTCACTTAGAACCAATTGACTCACTTGCCCAGAGATAACGGGAGACCTGTGTGAAGAAGAGGTGTGGCTTGCAAGTGGTGAGTAATTGGCAATCCCCTTTCCCCCAGCCCTGCCTCCCCTGGCACCACCTCTAAGGCATCATTGGCTGCTTTATTATGTATTTGTGCTGAGTGAAAGGATTGTAATATTGTCTGCCCTTTTCTCATTTCAGTCTTATTTCTTCTCTCTTTTGTGCCTATTCTGAAATTGTATCTATCCTTCAAGGTCGTGCCCCGATCCCACCCACCTGTGCCCCCCAAGCTGGCCTCGACGAGCTGCTCTGCACTCCTCTTAGCCTGTCCCCCCAAAACACAGCCCTCTTCATCTTGATATCCTCTGGGTCTCATCTCCTCCACCAGACCCTGAGCTCCTTGGAGAATGAGAACCAAGGCTTAAACTCCTCTTCTAGATTACAGCATTAACGTTTACTCAACCACAGATTCTCAGAAAAATTTTAAAGTCTGCTCAAATATAGCATTTCTTGGACTTAAAGGAGAACTTTGGTTTTCAGTAAAAAAAAAAATTTCAGCTCCACAGAAAATCACTCAGCTTTTAATTGGATCAGCTGTTGGGGTTGGAGAAGATTGTGGCTGTGGTTATAATTTGGGGACCCTGATGATTCCAGCTATGTCTACTCCATCTGGAGTCTGTGTGGCAGCTGAGGCCATATGGAGACATTCACTTGACACTAACATCAACCCCCTTCCTGCTGTCCCCTGGGTATACTGCTGCCACCACAATTTTCTATACCATCTCTTATCATTAATAGACGATGTAAAAATGGAATGTTCTATTTGGAAGCAGAATAGCGTCAATGTTGATTTGGTATTTGTATTGTGTCTTAAATCTGGGAATTCTCCATTTATCCACTTAAGGAAAAGAGTCCATCTTCTCTTATAGGGGAAGGAAAAGCTCATACATTACCTGTAGTTGAAGGGATCCCAGGTAGTTAGGGACATTCCAACATTAAATTATGCTTTATCATTAATGAAGGTCTTAAAGCCCTGCCTTTATGAGGTGTAGACATTGGAGCTCAGCAAGAACACAGGATTTCTGTCATAGAGATGCAAATTTGAAACCATAGTGTGCTACTGATTAGCTGTGCAACCTCAAGGAAGTTGCCTTCCTTCTCTACACATAGCTGCCTTATTTCTAGAACTATCAATATTACACCTTCATTTCAGGGCTTGAGATAACATATGGAAAATATCTGGTATGGGAGGGTTGAATTTAGCATTTTTCTTCCTTTCCCATTCCAGTGTCCTAGAATAAAATATACTGGTTTTCGATGTTTTTGAAAATGCTGAGATGGAAATAGGGGAGAGGGCTAGGTGGTCTGAGACTAGGTGTAGGAATGGTTATTCACACAGGTTAATTAAAAAGTACCTTATATTTTGTTCTTATCTAATTTAAGTACACTGTTGATTCTTAATTTACCTTCATTTAGTAGAAGGTGAGTCTTGTTTCATGCAGTAGAGTACTGAAGAGAATCATCTAAACAGACCAAAGAAATAAGTTTGTCAAAAAGTTGGAAAAAGGCATTAGCCTATGCATATTAAAGGATTAATCTATGACTGGCAGTTGGGGAGTTAATTTTAGCTAAAGAAGTCTGAAGGAGACTGAGATTAGGGGTCAGTTGCTATGATTAGGAAGGGAACCTATTACCTCAGTTAGCAAAACAGCCCAGAAATACATGACCTTTTACCTGTGTCTCATGTTTCAAAGTACAGGGAGTTATGAATATGGCATTTGTGATCAATACAAGCTGACATAAATCAGAGTTTAAGCCCTAAATGTTGGAATTCTCATGCAATAAATGTTAGCCTGTTTATATTAGCTAAAATTGATATTATTAACTAGCACTGCTCCCCCCATTACTGTCATAGAAAATTGACTGACCTCAGGACCTGATTCTAAATCTTTTTAGAGATTTTTAGGCTATGTGATCCTAAAGCTGTCTCTCTGTTCCAGCAATGGAATTGAGAAGTTCACTGTCACAGACAGCATTGAGGCTGTGTCTACAAAGAGACTTCCCTGCATTGTCATCATGTTCTGTCTCTTGCAATGGTTGGTGGGTGGAATGTTGCACAGTGGATTGGAGTGGACCAAGTAAGTAGTTTGGATATGATTCCACTTTCTCCCAAAGGGGTTGTGGTAGTTGCTGTGATGTTCTATCCAGGTACCCTCAAAGAATAAAGACATTAGTACCCAGAAGCTAGGACCTCCACTGCATAACAATTCTCAGCTAAAAAGAGCCACCTCCCCCAAGATCATCCCATCTTCCTGGGGTTGCCTGCGTCCAGTGACTGATCAACACGGGTGTATACAACACAACTTTCTCATTCTTTCTTCGGGCAGCTCTACCTTGTTATCCCAGGTCCAAAGTCCTCCAGGGGTTGGTTGAGGCTCTGCAGCTCTGTTCCTCCCTCCATCCAATTCTGCTTCCCTTCCTCATGTGTTGATTCCAAGAGCACTCTATAATAAAAGTCCTGTTCCCTAACCTCCATCCAAGTCAGTTTCCAGGGGAACAGAGCCTGCTGCAGAATCCAATTTAAGGCGTCCTTCTCCTGAGACACCTTCTTTGGCTCTTCCAGTCTACATTTTGCTTTCTGTAACAATAGCAAACCTTCTCACACCATTTAGTTTACTTCAGGAGTTCATACCCATGTTCTGCTAGGTGCATCTGGCCCTCCGATTTATTTTTATTGGCCTGAATATTATTTAAGACATTTTAGATTTAAATGAGTTGAGTGTTGTATGCATCCTCCAGTTCATGATGAATCCCAATACTTCATATTGTTTTATACTTGCTAGCTTTACTGGTTTTATTTTACTTGCATGACTCTGAAGACACTTGAGTCTGGACCCCTTCCTTACCTTTGTACCGTCTTACATTTACATGGTTTTATCAGAGTTGATTCCAAGTAAAAAGCATGTACCCTGTGATGAGACAGGGGGTTTTCTCCCTAGCATGTGCGTGACCCTTTTCCCAGTGCATAGGGGCATGTGGTTTTAGTGAGACCAATCTCATGTTTGGCTTTCCTTTCTGTCAACATGATTAGACATCTGATTGGTATTAAAAAAGGGTTTATTGCAAAACCAGTCATTCAGTTCAAACATATTCCATGTTGTTATGTTTGGGATAATTACCTGAGAAAGGATTGGCTAAGATGCCTAGATCAGGAAGTATATTTATCTAGCTATAATACTATTCATCACGTAGCATACGTCCCCCAAGGCAACCAGTATCTATCAATAGTTCTAAGTTCTCACCTTTAAAACAAAAATCTCGTTGATTATGACCCAGAAACAGGAGTGGAGGGTCCAATACAAAGAGTGTATGGATGGGGGCAGAATTGAATTCTGTGTCTAATTTGTTGATGTGTCTTTTGTATATTAAATGATTGGTCTATATTTCAGTTTCTTCATTCTTAAATTAGGTCAGTTATACCTGAGAACAGCAGTTAACGTCACTGGGCTTCAGTTTACCAAACGGGTTCCTGGTATCTGATGCAACTTTTTTCTTTAGGAAAGCTTCCTTTATCAAAGGAGGTATTTGTGTAATAAAGTATACACATGTGTTTGTGTTCAACCAAGCTCTTGTTCCCTTGTAATGTTATATTAAACAATTTAATGGATGGATGTATAAATGTTTAGGAAAAGTTGACAATGCACAAAATACTCATTTCCATCTGTTATTTGCAATACGAAAAAGCAAACTTCAAACAATGAAAATTCCCCAAACTAGGGAAGATCAATTATAGTATAAAAACTTGATGGAACTTTATGCAGTCATCAAAATTGTATTTTGAAAGATACATAGAACAATGCAAAAATATGTTTGGGATGTAACGTCAAGAAAAAAGAGTAAGCAAAATTGTATGCTAGAATTACAACTATAAAAATAGGTATACATTTGGAAAAAATCTATATGAGAATACATGGAAATTAGTTGTTTCAGGGTGATAGAATTACGTATAATTTTTTTCTTCAAAATGTTCTTGAATGATATATTGTTTTTTGAAATACAAATACTGTGCAGATGGAAAGAATTATAATGAATAAAGCAATCAGAGACTTTCTTGAACAAAGCGATGCCATGAAATCAAGACAACTTGGATGAGAGACTTGTAGAGATTCACATCAAGCAGAGGAAGTTTTCTAGAAGCTGAAGATGGTGACTCAACAAAAGCTTTTGACAGTGAGGTAGTGGAGAAAAAGATGGCACAGGGGTTATGAGGGCAGCAAACCTACCACACGCTCCTTTCAAGACTGTTTCTCTTTGCCCTCTTCAGACTTCAGCATCCACTAATGTATCTTTGTACATCGTTAGCAACATTTTCCAGCACCAAGCTTCCACCCATCTCCTCTGCTCCCTATAGCAAATTAATATGCAGCCTCCCAAGAACTGCTTCAAGAATAAGCAGTTATTTGGGGAGAAATGCCAAGAACGAGGTCTCTGTCAGTTTCATTTTGTGATGTACCGGAATATGTGGAGAGCTGCCAGCCTGAGAATAAAAAGATTGGGAGACAGTCTCCATCGTCGGGTCTATAGCCATAGAAATTTGTCAGGCTAAATTTCCAGATAAATGTGTCCTATTTAACATTATTACAAATATTCTTCCTTTTAAATTGTATTTGATTGTCTATTGGAGGAAGGGAAACCATGAATCATTTGAAATTATAAACCTTAAAAAATGTGGGCCTTTGTCCTGTGATATAATATTGAAGTGACTTAAATTCTACTTCCATGTACATATTTAATTGAATATAATTTAAAATACAGGCTCTTGGGCATAAATGGCGTATAATTATGCTGTCACAAAGGCCCATCAGTTATAAATTGAATCAGGTTTTTTCACACTGATAACAACTTACCCATTTGTTCTAAGTACCGCATAGTATTTCAACCTAGAATTTTCATATGTAGTTTTTCCAGGCCTTTTAAAGATAGGAACAGTAATGTTGTTTCTTCACTCCTAATACTAGGAGTCACTTCCTCCCTCCCACAATGATCTTAATTTTCAAGGGTATGTCCTTAACCATTATTTTAACATATCATTGTGTATTTTCTAGAGCTTTGGTTTGAATTTAAAAATACTGTCAGTTGTTGCCCTGTATAAACAGGAAAGTATTCACAGTCAATGTATATTAGGGCTCCTGTTCAAACAGGCTGCGTGCTGATGAGTAAAGGGCCAAATATTTGGTGCCCACAAGGGTGGGCCATGAGGATCAGTAATACCTCTCCCAAAATATTTGTCATGTGTAAGGAATACATGTCAGTGTCCTTTTTTAACTTGGGCCTGGCCATGTGATTTGCTTTGGCCAATAAAACATGCTGAGTAATAGTGAGTGTGTATTCGGAGAAGCCAGGAGACTGTGTTTAAGAACGGTGAGTGTTCTGCGTGGCACACTGTTGGGGAGCGGGCGGTTGGAGCTGTCTGATGAGTGTGGAGGGAAGCAGCCTTCCATGCCCTGGGGACCCTCCTCTGCGCTTGGCTCAAGTAGTAAGACTTTGCAGACCTGTGGCCAAGAATCCCTGTGCCTGGGACTGGCAGTTGGAGCAGTCAAACAAATGCAGAAGGAGGCAGCTTTCCATGCCCCATGCAGCCATCTTGGCAGTGGGCTGGGGAGATTACCCTTCACAGTCCCATGGCTGAGAGCTCCCTTGAGGGAATTTGGGATTTGGCAGACTTGTGACTGCATCCACTCTTCCACCACAGAAGCCTGTGGTGTGCACAGCCTAGAGGCAAGGGTACCATATTCAAGTGCCAGGAGCCCTCCCCCAGTCCCAGGGACTCAAGGGCCCATGGCAGAGAGGGACTGTGGGGCATTTGAGCTGGAAGGTGAGATGTGCAGTTCTGCAGTCCCAGAATACTCCACCCACAGCCCAGGGAGTGTGTGGGACCACCATGTCTCAGAGTGGACTCCCTGCCAAACTGTGCAGGGCAAGCACCCCATGCACAGGGCTGGCTGTCTCCAGTGTACATGGAAAATTGGTGCATTGATTATTCTTCCACACGGTTTGGACTCCCACTCAGTGCATAGACAAAGTTGGGGGAGAAATGGCTTGACGATAAGAGGTGGCTCAAGAGTGTCATCTGCTGGTAGGTCAAGGAAAGTGCACTCCACCAAGCTGTATCTCTGCCAAATTATAGATAAATGTTCAAATAATCCTACATATCCTAAAAGAACCCTATCAAGATGAGCAAATGCCAAGAGGTAAAAACAACAGAAAATTATAAAGCATATGAAGAAACCAGAAGGTAAGGATAACCCAAACTTTCAAATTATAAAGCCATAGGAGACACAGAACTTGGAGCAATTAATCAAAGAAGTACACACAAACATCAGTGTCACTGCTCAGAATATAAATGACATGAAAAAGACCCTAGAAGAGCATAAATAAGAATTTGCAAGAATAAATAAAAACATAGCAGATATCATGCAAATAAAAAATACAGTTGATCAAATTAAAAATATTCTTGAGACAGGTAACAGCAGATTTGAAGAGGTAGAGAAATGAATTAGTGAACTCAAGGACAGGCGAATGGATTGCAAAAGCACAAAAGAATGAATGGTGAAAAAAATTTAAAAAAAAATTGAAATGGATCTCAGGGAAATGATGGATGACATGAAGCACACAAATATAAGAATCACTGATGTTCCAGAAGGTGAAGAGAAGTGTAAAGGGATAGGAAGAGTATTCGAAGACATTGTTGGGGAAAACTTCCCAACCCTTCTAAACAACATAAATATGCAAATCAAAGATGCCCAATGAACTCCAAATAGAATAAATCCAAATAAACCCACTCCAAGACGTATTCTGATCAGATTTTCAAATGCTGAAGAGAAGGAGAAAGTTCTGAAAGCAGCAAGGGAGGAGCAATTCACCACATACAAGGGAAACAACATAAGGCTAAGTACTAACTACTCAGCTGGAACCATGGAGGCGAGAAGGCAGTGGTATGACATATTTAAAATTCTGAAAGAGAAAAGTTGCCTGCCAAGAATTCTTTATCCAGCAAAGCTCTCCTTCAAATTTGAAGGAGAGCTTAAAATTTTCACAAACAAATGCTGAGAGAATTTGTTAACAAGAGACCTGCCCTACCAGCTGAGAAAAAAAGACAGGAGAGAGAGGCCTGGAGAATGGCACAGAATTGAAGATTATTAGTAAGGATAACTTAAAAGACATAAAGAGAGAGAGGGAAAAAAAAATAGAGCTGACAGCTAAAATGGCATTCCAAAATGTATTCAATTAACCCTCAGGAACGCAGGAAAAAAAATTAAACAAAAAAAAAACAGAATAGGAAACAAAAATCAAAAAGGTAGGCTTAAACCTTACCATTTCAATTGTCACATAAGTGATCCGAATACAGCACTTAAGAGATAAACATTGGCTGGGTGGATTAAAAAAATGACCCAACTATAAGCTGTCTACAGGAAACTCATCTCAAATACATTGGTATAGGCAGGTTGAAAGTAAAAGGATTCATGAAGATATATCATACAGCCATTTTTAAAAAGGGAAGCAATGAGTAGCTTTGTTAATATCAGGTAAAATAAATTTCAGAGAAAACAAAATACCAGAGATATACAGGGCCAATATATAATGATGAAAGTACTAAGCCACCAAAAAGACATAGCAATTCTAAATGTATATGTAACAAACAACAGAACTGCAAAATATGTGAAGCAAAACTAATAGAACAATAGTGAGAGAGAGAGGGAATGAGAGAGAGAGAGAAAGAGAGGAAGGATGGAAGGGAGGAAAAGAAATAATTGAAAATCTAACAAACCTTGTATGGGATTTAGATGCTGACAATTACGAAATGCTGATGAAAGAAATCAAAGAAGACGTAAATAAATTGAGAGACATGCTAGGTTCATCGCTTGGAAGATTAAATATTGCTAATGTTCTCCAAATTACTATATAGATTTACCAAAATTTCTATTGAAAGCCCAGTAAGATTTATTTTCACAGATTTAAGGAAGATGATTCTAAAATTTGTGTAGAAAGACAGAGGGATTAGAATAGCTAGAATAATTTTGGAACAGAAGAATAAAAATGATGAGAGGAATCCATTTACTCAATTTCAAGATTTACTACATAGCTACAGTAATCAATACTCTGTGATATTGTTGAATAGATAGACACATGGATCATGAACAGAACAGAGAATCCAGAAATAAACCCACACAAATATACCCAGGAACTAGACTCAGAGTTTCCATATTTTAAGTACACACAGAAATGGTCTGACTCATGTTACCCAAAGTCAAAAAGTTTAAAGAATAACTTGTATGAAATACAATTGCCAAAAAGCCTAGAATATTGAAGACCCTTCATCAGTGCTTTCATTCTCTGTAGAAAAGGTCTATGTGGAAAGCAAAATTATAGTAAAAATCAGGGTAGTAAATATACAATCAGGGCATGACAAAATACTTGACAAATGACCTTGACTAAAATAGCCTTGAGCCTACGAGGGACTGATGATGTCCTCTTCAGGGCTAGTACAAAACACATCAAGTATTTTCTCCTTTCTGTTCTCCTTTCAAATTTCCAACACCACATTCTAGTGACGCATGAATGCCAATGTACTGTTGACATCTTAAGATTGTCATACTCTCCTAGGGCTACTGCACAGGAAGGAGAGAGAATGGAACTAATATTTGCTGAGCATCTAGAGATCCAGGCTATATGCTGAACCAAGACATTTAATCCATACAAAAACCATGGCATAGGTATTGTTGCCTTTTTACATATAATATTAAGAGATTTGATGTGTTCCTCAGAATTTGTCAATTTTTATTTAGGCCTGGCTATTCCCACTTTGTGAATAGATTCTCAGAGGGTAAGCTCATTTCTGTGTTCTGGGGAGTGCCCTGCTGTTATCTTTCATGTACTGACCACATTATTAGCATTACACAATACAATTTAGGAAGCTAAAACTAAAATTCTTGGCATGAATAGTTCACAATTAAATTCTAGTAAGTTGTGGAACTAGATTTACATTATCTAACCCCCTCCTTTGATTATTTGTGGAACTTGAGCAAGTGGACATAAGACAACAAGAAAAAAATCCTCTTCTTTCCACAATTTTTGAGATGCATTTAGAAATAAAATGGACTATCTTTCTGCCACATTAATGTTTGCTCACTCTCTTGATTTCCCCTGCAAATATTCTAATTTCTTGGCTGCTTCCAGTGTGTCCTGGAAAATATAACGTTGTTGTAGCTACTTAATTTTTTGGAGATGAAAAGAAATGAGAGATGATTCAGATGCTGTGCAAATTGGAGACGAATAGGAGAAGAGTCATCTTGCAATCCTGTTGAGAAATTTTCTCTTTGGTACACTATTATCTGTAATATCTCTAGACTCAGGGAGCCTGGCGCTCTACAGCTGGCCTATAAAAATGTAAAGAATTAGGACAACTGTTCTGTTCAATTGAGACCTTCACTGCTATACCCATGGGAACTTCCTAATTGATACATGTTCAATTTATTTTGGAGTTGAGAAAGAAATAACATGATCCATTTTGAAATAATGAGAAATTTTACCAGCTTTCATATACTAACCAGAACCAGTGCTACTGCCTGGAGTACTGTAATTCCCTCAAGAGCACAGTTGGCCCAAATAATTATCCAAGGCTTGGAGCAAAAAAAGTAAGAGTTTTGGACTTATAAGTTTTCAGAAAATGGAGGAGCAGAGGAATGGGAAGGAGAGGAAGGGAAATATACATTTAACAGTTACAGGGGACAAAAAAGTAAATTTATACCCATTCTCTTCCTTTAGCAAAAATAGTGAAATTGCTAAAGTATCTGAAACTCTTTAGCCAAAGTTAACAGTACCCCATTCCACATCCAAATGCCCAGTAGATACTTTTTGGGTCCCATTTGTAACAAATTTTTATTCAGAAGATTGTGAACTAATGTCTTAAGTGTCAATTAAGGTATTATCCAATTTAGTAAATGCCACTTCAGAAATATTTGCATATAAGCTGGAGAGTTTTGAAAGCTTTAAAGACTTTCATGAAGAATCTGTAATGATGTGTGTTGAGTTTTATTTCTATGGATGGAAACTAGATTTTGCATGGCATCAAGCATGTCTTTGCAGAGGGTAACTCAATGACAGGTGTTTAGCTGGGGATTCTACATTCATGGCTAACTTTAGTTAAAACCATCGTGGTTGATTCTGAACTTTCAACCTGGTTTAATATGAAAACACCTTTTGCTTTTCTTCCTTGCATTTGCTGCCCTAGAAAGAAAGAACGTAAGTATTTATTCCTGCTTGATTTTTTTTTTTTAAGGTAAGCCATCTACGGTGTGGAGGAAAAGGGAATCAATTTTCTATTTACTGATTATTTGGATACTGAGTATAATGAATTGCAAGAGTTTACTTGTGAAGGACAAAGGAAAATTTTACTTGGGAGTTGAGGGAAAGGAGAGGGAATGATTAGAGAAAGAACGGCAGCACCCTAAGAGGGTAGAGGAGCAAGTCAACGGGGTCACCAGAGGGGGTCTCAGAAAGCAGGCTGTTGATCCAGATGTGAGCCCGAATAAGGGACAAGTCCTCCAAGAGAGAGGTCAATAGGGGCATGTGAGGGGCACTGTTTGAGTGTCCAGGAGCTTCGTAAGAGAGAAATCTATTCCAGCTGATTGGCTAGCATTTATGTCCAAGAGAACTTCCCGTGTTCAGCATGCAAGGCTGACACCAGTGGATACTCCTTTTGGTGCTGAAGAGGACTTTGCTGCATCAGACCTGGCATCTTAACTGTTTTCTAGCCCACAGGAGAGCCTCCCGGCTGGGTCACATGACTTTCCCAGGGCTTGCTCTGACCACAGCCTGTGTCACATTTGAAGATGCCAGTTACTCGCCAGGAGGGAGGCTTCTCAGGGCCCAGAGTTCCTGGTCTATCAGGTCACTCACCTCATTCACTGAGCAGGTATTTTGGGAGACTTTCCATGTCCCAAGCATTCTGATATATTCCAGTGAGATAAATATTGTTTCTGCCTTAAACACTTTTAACAGGGAGAAATGATTATAGTTTACATGTTCAATGCCACAATGGGGATTAGGAGAAAGGACTGTGAATGCTCTCCTGGAACAAAGCAGAAGGAGGAATCAATTCTTCTTGGGAAGAGACAAAATATCTTATTGTTGTTGTTGTTACTTTCTGTGAAATCAGAAGCAAGATCATTTAATGATTGAAGTTCCAGGGGGCAAAGGGAAAAGGGCAATGAAGATCTGTAAAAATCTCTGTAGGTGATTCAAAAAATAATAAAAGCCCATCAGAGAGGAGTGGAAATATTGTTAGATGGTGATGGGGAGACTGCTGCTGAAGTTGGAAATCACAAACATGTTCCATTTCTGAAATCAGGGCACAGGTATTTAGAGCTTATCTTTTGGAATTTAGAAAAGAGAGGATAAGAAAGGAATCAGAGTTAGTCAACCCACACATTTTCTTACAATGTAACTAGGCTAGATGTACCAGACTTTTCAAAGCAGGTCTCCGTTTACTTGCCATGGTTGTCACAGCAGAGTTTCTGATCACTTCTGGAAGAAAAAGCCAGGGCTTTTTTATTCTTTATAATAGATAGTTATTGCATTACAGCAGTACAGTTCTGTTAATTAACTGTAATTTATTAAGTTACTTACTTCTACCTTGAATTTTGGAATAAAGATGCTGGACCTGAAAATGGGAGATCATCTAGTCCTCTTCTTAATTGACAGGGGAAGTGGAATATTATAGACTCTGAATATTTAGATTCTTATTGCTGCTGTAACAAATTACCACAATCTTGGTTGCTCAAAACAACACATTTTTATTATCTTATCATTCTCTAGGTCAGAAGGATAAAAGAGTCTTATTGGGATAAAACTAGGGTGTTGGCATGGCTGAATTCTTTCCGGAGGCTCTAGGGGAGGCCCTGTTTCCTTGCCTTTTCCAGACTTCAGAGGCTGCCTGCATTCCTAGGCTTGTGGCCCCTTTCTCCATCTTCAAAGCCAGCAGCAAAGCATTTTCAATTCTCTCTGACTCTGAGTATTCCCCCTCTTTATTTATAGGGGAGGAATCTGAGACTTTGGAAAGGGGAGAGGATTTCCCAGGGTTACTGTGGGACAGAGTCATGGCCATCACTCAGGTTACAAGACTCTCAGTTGACTGGTCTTTCTACTATATGATTCAGAAATCAGAGGATTACTCAATCAAGCAGATTTCAGGACATATCAAGGATCTGTGTAGAGTCAGTTCAACCTCTTACATTTTTCTCAAACTACATCTCTGGTCTTGGGAAATGAGAAATTCAGTTCAGAATTTTGATGCAGAGATTCTGCAGAAATCTCAATTCAACCCTCCTTACCCCAATAAATTAAGCTACTTCCTGAGGCATATGGGTGTGCTTAGGCATTTCAATAAGCATTTTTTGCTTAATGTGTTATCATTCCATGAACATATTAGCATTTTTAACAAGAAAACAAACTCACATCTTTTATTGAGTGCCATATACCTGCACCTGGTGTGTTATTTGACACTTAGGGAGTGTTTGTTGAATGAATGAACAATGAAGGAATGGCTGCATGCTATATATTGTGTCGTCTTCACTAATGTCTCACACAACTTTTTTTTGCTTATACTTTTTTTCTTTTCTTTTTAAATAATTTCAAACTTGAAAGACAGTTGCAAAAATAATACAAACAGCATACAGTGAACTCCAATATACCCCACCCCCTTAGACACCTAGATCCACCAATTTCAACATTTTGCCACCTTTGCCCTATCCTTCTGTCTATCCTCTATCTATCTAATGTCCTTTTGAGCAATTTCTCTTCTATTCTTTGATCCCATCCAATATCTGATATTTCATTTAATTATCATTATCTCTTAATTTCTCTTTTTTTAAAATTGTGGAAACATATATACAATATACATTTTTTCCATCCTTACCCTTTCCCAGTACACCATTCAGTGGGATTAATCACACTGGCAATGTTGCAGTACCTTCACCACTATCCATTCTAGAACATTCCCTTCAATCCCACAGAAAACTTACTCTCATTTTATGTTAACTCCCCATTGCCCCTGCTCCCCACATTTGGAAACCTGTACTCTACTTTCTGACTCCATGAATTCACATATTTTCTTATGTTTTCTTTATGGTTACCATGGGGATTAAATTTAACATCCTAAATTCGTAGCAATCTCATTTGCTTTGATATCAACAACTTCAATAGCATACTTATACTATGTTCCCATATCCCTCTGTCCCTCCACCTTTGTGTAATTCTTATCACATCTTTCATATTTATACATTATGAGTGCAAAACCATTGTTTTTTCATTATATTTTATGCATTTCTCTTTTAGATCCTGTAGGAAATAAGAAGCAGAGTTACAAATTAAAAATACAATCGTACTGGTATTTATATTTACCCATGTCATTATCTTTACTAGAGATCTTTATTTCTTCATGTGGTGTCAGTCAATTGTCTGGTATCCTTTCCTTTCAACCTGCAGATTGCCCTTTGGCATTTCTCTTAGGGCAGTTCTAGTGGTGAAGAAGTACCTCAGGTTTTGTTTATCTATTAGTTGGTCCCTCATTTTTGAAAGGCAGTTTTGCTGGATACAGAGTCCCTGGTTGGCAGTTTTATTGCTTTCAGCACATTAAATACGTTTTCCCATTGCCCTCCTTCCTCCATGGTTTGCAAAGAGAAATTTTCACTTAATCTTATTGTGGCTCCCTTATGTGTGGCATGTTGCTTCTCTCTTATGGCTCTCAGAATCTCTTTATCTTTGGCATTCTATAGTTGATTATAACATGGCGTGTTGTGGGTCTATTTGGGTATATCCTCCTTGGAGTACATTGAACATCTTGGATATTTATATTCATGTCTTTCATTAAATTTGGGAAGTTTTCAGCCATTTTTCCTTTGAATATTCTCTTTGCCCCTTTCTTTCTTTCCTCTCCTTCTGGGACTCCCACAATGGGTATATTGGTATATTTGATGGTGTCACACAGATTCCTCAGGCTTCCTTCACTTTTCTTCATCCTTTTTTCTTTCCACTTCTCAGACTGAATGCTTTCAGTTGACTTATCTTCAGATTCACTTATTGTTTCTTCTGCCAGCTCCAATCTGCTGTTCAACCCCTCTAAGGAACTTTTAATTTCTGTTACTGTCACTTCAGATATGTTTGGATTCTTCTCATAGTTTCCATCTCTTTGTGTTTATCAGTCATTTTCTTGATTTCCTTCAGTTCTTTGTCCATGTTTTCCTTTAGATTGTTGAGCTTATTTAGGACCATACTTTTAATGTCTTTGGAATTTCCCAGGTCTGATACTCCTCACTGATAGTTTCTAATGCTTTAATTTTCTCCTTTGCCTGGACCATCACTTCCTGTTTCTTTGTATGTTTTGTGATCTATTGTTTAAATCTGGCATTTTGATATTTTAATGTTCTCACTGGCATTTAGAGTCTGAGGTGTCTTTTCCTTATGCTTGTATCTAGCTAGTGTTTTGACAGAGCTTTCCTTGAAGGCCAGGAGCTAACTGAAAAAAGAAGGAGAAGGGGGAAGAGGTAGAAGAGAGGGGAGGTGGGGGAAGGAGGAATTTCTTCATGGTCCCAGGCACTGCACTGTATTTCCTATAACCACCAATCTCTTGCCCCAGGTAGCCTGACTTGATTGCTCTCCTACTGCATTCTGAAGGAGAGCTCTGTGAGCTGCCTTCTACACATAGAGCAAGTTATGGGGTGGCAAATCCCTTGGTCACCACCAGACAGATTGGACCAGGCATAGGTGTTCCCAGTATGTGCACGAGGGGATTCTGCTCCCTATAAAACCAGGACCATGGATCTGTACTGAAAGCATGGACCAGCTCTGCACCAAGCTGGTGAGGGGTTGGGGGAGTAGCCAGACATGGCACCATGAGATCCTACTGCCTTTTTTTTTGATCCTACTGCTTTTAAGTGACTTTCTTGATTCTGCAGTTGCCCTGTTACTGCAAACCTTTCACTGTTTTCTGGAGCTTTTACAAAGATGTTTCTGTCCATTCTTGCTTGTTTTTCAAAGCTTTGGAGTAGGGATAAGAGCCCTGAAGTCTCTCATTCTGCCCTTTTCAACATGACATTTTAATAGTAGTTTTGTGGTAACGGTATGCCTTAACCCAGCGGAGTCGACTGAATATATAATGGTGGCTTTTAAGGCATCTTGGCAAAGTTTAGAGATGACTACTTGTTGACTCTTCCCCTTGCTCCCTCATGTTCTCTTCTGTTCTGCTATTTGTAAAATAAAGTTTGATAATACAACTACTCTCTCATCTTCATCTCTAATATTCTAATATATTATGGAGTGAATTCAGTGGTTTCAGTGGTAATTATTAGCAAGAACTCTACTTTTTGTTTCTGTCTTCATGAGAATCTGACATATACATGTTTGCATGCAAGCACACAAGACATCCAGAAACAAATCCAGAATCCAGTGCAACTGCCAAACTCTCAGTGTTTAATCTTTTTACAGTTTTACAAAGTATAAAGGAGGTTTTGGAATAAAGACTGTTCAATGTTAGAGAAAAGGTTACTTCTCCACATTTTAGATAAATGAAATATCAAAAAGAAGAAACGAAACATACTGCCATCAAAAGACCACTGAACCCAGAGTATAAGAACTAAGTCTTGGTTCTGGTGGACCTAGTCTTATCTATGACCAGCTTGGAACTTTCTAGGAAATTCAACAAACATTTAACTTCTTTAGGCCTGAAGTAGGAATGAGAATGCCTAATCTGGTCTAGTAAAGTGCTTAGTTAGAAGGAATAACAATGCAGTCACCTAGCTCAGATAAGAGGGAGTTTATTGACAGGATGTCCCAAGTGTCAGATTCCAGGGTCTGGGATGGAGGCTCTTTCCTCCACCCCTCAGAACTGCTGCAGTGTGTCTTCTGTAATCGTGATGGATGCCTGCTATTCTTTGTTGACTGGTGATACCTGCTGACTCTCGAGTTCTCCCCCAGCCCCTCCAAATTGACTTGGCACAGTGCTCACCACAGCCCAAACTTGACATGTGCTTTTAGTTTAAGCACCCATTATGTCTGCCTCGGTATCCCCAGTTGCAGATTCCTGGGAGAGATAATCTGATTTGCCTGGGTTAGGTCAGACGGATGCCCCTGTTCTTATCAGCTATGACCTCATGGATGATTTCTGGTTCTCAGAGCACTGACTTTAGGGATTGCAGGGAGGGCAGATATTCTTAGAAAGCATGTGGGCCAGGAGGCAGTGATTGGCAGTGGTACAATGGAACAAATGTGATAAAATGTTTGAACTTTATCTGAAAAAAGAAATATAATGAATCATATTAAAAACAAATATTATCTATCAGGGATTATTACTAAAATGACCATCAAGGTTAAGCTGCAAAATTTTAAAAATAGTAGTATTAATTAAAATCAATGGATACCTTGCTTTCAAAGATGGTAGAGTTTTTATTCTTCTTATATCTTCACCTACACTATGAGTGACACGGATACTGGCAGTAAAGAGCAACAAAGAGATTCTCCATTTTGATGCCAAGTGTGGAATCTGAGTTTGAAATACAAATGACTATTACGGCATAACTCAAGCCTTCAATCCAATTCTCAAAGCAGTCAATTTCATAGGTTCCAGTTGCCAGTGCCTTTTTTTAAAAATAAAATATTTAATATTACAGTTTTATTATAGTGAAAGCATACACATAAGAAGCAGCCACAGGAGAGATACATCGGGCGAGGTCTGGTATGTGTCATCCTCTAGGGACAGTGATGTATCTTTACAATAATGGGAGATCCTCACTGTCTTTTCTTGACTTTGGGAACTGTTGCAGAGAGGGTAGGCTTTATGTGGCTATAAATCAGGCTTTTACTTCACTTCCCAAAATTAGAATCCCTATTTTCTCAATAAGGACCTGTAGAATCTGGAGGGAAGCCTTCATGTTCTAGAAGGTCTTTTTTCACACACATCAGGCAAAATCCATGCCAAGCATTATAAGCACATTCTTTGCTCTCATGTCAGTTGTGGTTGAGTACATTGGTTTCCAAGAGATCTGAGTCAGCAGGAGCTACTGCCAGGCCCAGAAAGAGAGAATATGTTGATATGACTATTAATGTCTTTTCTGGTGACAGGATAAGGAAATAATCTATGTGTGCTAAGAATTTGACAACCCTGGTCCAAAATCTTTCTTAGGGCCTAAGTCAGGAACATACTCAGTACTGCATGCACCTATACCCTATGAACATTTACTGCCATTGTCAGGCCAGAAACCCTAGTAATTATAATAAGGAGGCAGGTTGATTAAAATAAAAGAAGAATCTATGTAGTGGGCATTTCACATACTTCACATTTGGGAAAATTTTCACTTTTAACTCTTAACTTCCCTTCATGGCCACAAATGGGAGAGAGAAATGGAGAATCACAACTCTTGTTTTGAACTCAGAAACCAGAGGATAACTCTAGCTCTACCAGCCTTAATTGCTAAGCTGAATGATAAAAGTTACTGTATAATCTTGGTTCAGAATCAGCTGTGAAAACATGAGATGGCAATGAAGAAAGCTGCCGTGAAGTAAAACACTAGCGGAAACAGGGGTAGAGTTATTACTACCCAGAAGATGAGTAATGTAAAAAGAAGGAATGAGAGGAGATATCTGTGGGCACAGCAGGGGAATAATTAATTGCATATGCAATTAATTTTGCAGAATTTTGGCCTTGTTTTTTGACTTTCCCATCATGGTGAGATACTGTAATAGACGATACAATTATTTCGATTTTCCCAAATTTAGCCTTCTGATTCAGGTGCTGTCTCTTCACAGAATTTGCTATAGTGGGAGAGGAGCAAGCAAGGCTCTATTACACAGTGTCTCAAGATATTTAGTATGTTTTCTTACCTGATGAGCAGTGAAAGAAATAAATGCTATGAGCTCAGATAGGAGAGAGAACACTGAATAAATAGACATTTATGAATGACTTAGCCATATATGCAAATCCACAGGATAATCCATTGAGTCTGAGAAGGGGGCATTATCTTAATCTTGTAGATAAAGTTCATTAAGATCTTATGATATATCTTGGTTTGAAGGCTTAGGTTGCACAGCTTCCTATAAACTCTAAAAACTGACAACAGCCTTTTTTTTAAACCATCTGACCCCATCAATTACCCAAAAGTGTTAGATGCTGAGCACAATATGAGGTAAAACACGATCAACCAAGGAAGTTTTTATGTTGCTATTTCTAAAATGTTTCAAATAACTGTAATACACAGAGAAATAACCATAGGCTTGGGCTAGAAAGATGTTGGAGGAATGATTGCAAAATAAATGGCTTTTCCAACTAGAAGTGAATTTACCCTCCCACCCCCTCAAAAGAAACACAGCAGGAAGGAAGCATCACAGAATGTTGGAGAATTATAACCGATTACTTAGTACTGTACCTCCGGTTTTAGGTGATACATCTGAAGCCCAGACATTTTTTGGAAAAGTTAGGATAGAAAGTCTGGAATAAAATGAAAGGCAAACAAAATGAAATTGGTATGAATTGTTCACACAGGCTTGCAGTTATCAGCATACTAACATCTCTGATTTTTCAGAGAAACTTCTCTATCTGTTTAATATTAGGAATTTCAATATCTTCTTTCTTTCCTATTTAATTGTTCCAGAATCATGGGGAATTTTTCAATCTAAAAGGGTTTCAGCACATTTAAAGAAAACTAGAGTCTTGTGAGTCCACACTGCCAGTGTTTCTCACTGCTAAATCGTGTCACATTTGATGACTGGTATTTACAGACTGGTGGCTTGTATTAGTCCATTGCTCTGGTGGTGTCTCTGATGGTACAGGACTCTGTAGAGGCCACAGTTGTTTTCGAAGGGGAAGGATACTCTCACCCCCAAGTGCAAGGGTGATCTCTCCTTGGGCTCCTAGAACCACAGCTCTTAGTTATCATCTTAGCTATTCAAGTTCCTACACCCGGCCCCAGACTCAAAGTACTTGATCACAGATCATGTCCGTGTCTGCTCCCTCTCACTCCTGGAAAAATCATCTGTTTTCCCTTCCAGTGACCTCACTCCCAAGGGTATGCTCTCTTCAGTAGACAGTTGTCTTTAAATTCTCAAAACTCAAAGGGTCTGGTTGTATTCCTTTCTTTGGACAATTTGATGGCTTTGGGACTACACAAAGAAAACCTGTTAATGGAGGCACCTCTCAATAATTCCAAGCAATTTTTGTCTTAAATTACAACATGAAAAATATGGCATTTTCCTAGCATAAGAAGATGGAAAATGAGAATGGCCACCTATAAAAAAATTGTTCTTCAGCAGTGAATCCTTTGGCAGGTCACTAACCATATATCATTTTGTAATTCCTATAACTCTACCAGCTACTTTAAAATATTATCTTACTTACAAGTTTCCACTTTACAGAGCACAAAACTTAAAATCAGAGAAATGGATACTGTGGTTGAATTATGTATCTTAATTTAGACATATTCTTAATCTTAATCTATATTCCTGTGGATTTGAACCCATTTAAATAGATCTATTGAAGATGTCATTTTAGTTAAGATGTGGCTGTCCAAAGCACGGTGGGCCTTAATCTGGATTACTGTAGTCCTTTATAAACAGAAGAATTCAGATATAAAGAGAAAGGCACAAGAAGGAGCCAGAAGTGGGAAGTTCGCAGGAAGGTAGCAGGAATCCGGAAGAGAAAAGAGAGGGCATCACTATGCAATGTGAGGCAGGGTTTCAAGCCAAGGAACCCCAAAGACTGTAGCAAACCCAGCACTGGAATGCTCCTGACCCTAGGAAAAAGCAAGTCTTCTAGCCTTTGAAAACCGTGAGACAATAAATTCCCTTTAAGTAAACCCATTGTATGGTTTTTGACATAGCATCGTGGGAAACTAATTCAGATACTTACTCAAGACAGTACATCTACTAACATGAGCAGGGCAGGATTTCAAGTGTTTGAGGTCTAAGTTATACTCTTCCTATCATTCTGATGAATGTGCTCTTAATAGTGCCGTATATCATAAAAGAATTCCATCACATGGCCCTTAAAAAGTTTGCATTAATTGGGAGTGTGTGTGTATGTGCGTGTGTGTGCTGTGGGGGTGCAAGAAAAGTGCCAGACATACAAATAAAATAAGCTGGAAACTAACATAGGATAACACATAGAACAATAATGAATTAAATTTAAACAAATGTCTAAGGTATTAGGAAGACTTATTAAAGGAGTTCAATTCAACAATCTTTATTAATATTTATATAGCTATCATTGACTGACAGATTTCTGTTTGCCAAATCCCTTTAAAGTGAAAAAGCAATTTACCTCTTGTGGTAGATTATGCAGATTGGTTTACTTAACCCCAACTTCTACCCCCATATGCAGTTATCCCTTCCACATAATGGGGGTTAGGGGTATGGCACACCCGCAATCTGGAAAATTCATGTAATTTTTTTTTTAATTTATTTTAACTTTAAAAAAGACAGTGTATATTTATGGTATTAAAAGATAAAATATCTTGATATTATACACTTCTATACATACATTTTATGCATTTCTGAGTTTCTAAAGTCTTTCTCTGTTGTCTGCTGGCCTTTGTGTGTTGTCTGCGGCTTTGCAAAAACTCCCCCCAAATTCCCATTTAATTTCTTTTGCTGACCCACAATATATCGAAACCATGGTGGGGAAAATCGCAATGTGGAAAGGTTAACTGCAGTCTATCTTCCTACCCTTTAAAGACAAGAAAACTAAAATTTTCCAGCACAGTTTCGATGTGTGACCTAATTTCAACCAAACAAATGCACTATATAAGGCTTGGGAGGAGGAAGTTGGCCATCTGAATGGACAACCGCAGCATGGAGACTGAATCTTCTGAGGCATTTGAGTGACATGGGTATCATCGTAGGACAGAAGTGGGTGGATTTTTGTTAATACAAGTCTGGTTTTGCTGAAAGCCTTTTCTCCTGACTTCATTCCTCTGGGCTCTAACATCTAGCATCTGGGTTCCTAGAAATTCCATCAATTATTGACAATGAAAACTTTTCTGCCTCAGCATAATCTCAGGAGCTTATGGCATCTGACACTAAGAACCTTAAAGGATGTGCTAATCCATACAAGAATAGTTTCAGGAATAGACATTAAGGAAATGAGAGTTGGGTTTTTTTCTCTGACCTGGTTGGACTGAAGGTAGGGGTGATCTAGGTAGTAGTTGAGGTTGGAATGCTGGTAGTCTGTAACACCTAGTGGTGAAAAGGTTATTAAATTATCGCCTTGGTCTCTGAGAAAGAGATACCTATGGAAGGCAAAGGCTACACTTAAAGGGTATGAGGAATACAATGACAGTGAGATGGAATGCTGCTTCCATCTGCAGTGGAGGGCATGAAGACAGAAAATGAGGGGGTCAGATTTTAAAACCCTGGTTCAAATATTGGCCAGAGAACCAGGAAGTTTCTTTGACTGCCCTCAAGACAATCTTTGTTTCCTTTTAGATGTTGGTTATACATAATTAAAAGTGAAATCCAGAAACTGATGCTGTGAGGTGATAAAGTAGAAAAAGGCAGAATTTAGAGCCTTGTCATGTCTTGAGTAAAAATATAAGGGTATTGATTGGGAAAAAGTTAAACATAAAAACTTCTAATTTGGGTATTTGAGATGATTTAGTTGACTTTGAATATTCTGAACCCCCAAACTTCACTGAGTCTCTCTAGACCACACTAGCAGCTACTTTTCTCCCTGGCTGATTTTTCACTTTTTTTCTTACTGCCTTTTGTGAAGACATTGTAATAAGCTATTTTGCAAGAGAATGCCTATTCTCCTTATCTGACCTCTCCATCTGTATAACTAAGACTTCTAGTTTGATCCAGGGGACCAAATAGAGCCAAATCTGGGTGGTGGTGGTGGTGGTGGGGGGATGTTTGTTAATTTATATTGGCAAATACCTGGGATTAGTTACCTGAAATCTAGATAAAAGAGTGGCTTATGTTAAATGAAGCTGAGATGCCAGAAACTCCAAAGGTTTGCAGAAAAACAAAATACAAAAGCTTATAGAGGTTAAAAAAAAAAAAAAATGCCATAGGTTTATCACATTCCACTGGCTCACTTATTTTTAAATATTTCCACAAAGAAGATAATGAAAAACTTTCATGTACCATAAGGTAGAGAGATACTCTGGTTAGGGATGCACTAGCATCTCAGTAAAGTTCTGTAGTGAAGAGGCTCCTCAATAAGGTAGGAGAATAGGCAGAGTATCCTGCCACCAAAGTTGTCTTTCTGAATGCAGCAGGTTTGACAGTATCCTAGAGTGAGAGAGGTAAAACAAGAAAGAAGATTAGGAATTGTGTTCTGGTTTGCTAATGCTGCTGTTATGCAAAATGCCAGAAATGGATTGGCTTTTATAAAGGGGGTTTATTTGTTTACAAGTTACAGTCTTAAGGCCATAATAGTGTCCAAGCTAAAGCATCAACAATAGGGTACCTTCACTGAAGGATGGCCAATAGTGTCTGGAAAACCTCTGTTAGCTGGGAAGGCACATGGCTGGCATCTGCTGATCCAAGGTTGTGTTCCAGCTCCTCTCTCAGCTCCCGTGCATTCTTGGTTCCTTCTCCGAGGTCCTTCCCAAAGGCTTATGTGGCAGCATTCTGGACTTAGTTTCTTGGGGCAAACTCTGGGCTAGTATCTCCAAAGCATCAGCAGCAGTCTGCTTTCAACGGCTATCTCCAAAATGTCTCCCTTGGCTGTAGCGCTGAGCTCCTTCTGTTTGAGATTTTATAGGGCTCCAGTGATTTAATTAAGACCCATGCTGAATGGGTGGGGCCACACCTCCATGGAAATAATCCAATCAGAGTTATCACCTACAGTTGAGTGGGTCACATCTCAATGGAATCAACCCAGTTCAAAGTTTCCAACCTAATCAAGACTAAATACTTCTGACCCTACAAGGTTGCATCAAAGAACATGGAATTTTGGGGGACATAATACATCCAAACCACTGCAAGTGGCAACTGAAATAAGCAGCAAGGTGGAGTGATAATCAAAATGCTGTGCTGGGAATTGACTCACGTACCCCCTAAAAGACATATTCATATCTTAATCCATGTTCCTGTGGGTGTGAACCCATTTGCAAATAGGTCTTTTGGGAGACATTATTGTTATTTAAGGTGTGGTCAAACTGAATTAGGGTGTACCTTAATCCATATGATTTGATACCTCATAAAGAGAGGATATTGAGACACAGTCAGAGAAGCTAGAAGTCAGCAGAAGCCAGAAGAGCAGACACACGAAGAGAGAGAGGAATGGATGGCTATGTGATGAAGGACAACTGTCATCAGAATACTGTTGACCCTGGGAGAAACCATGGCCTTGTCGGCATCACGGCTCTGGACTTGTAGACTTCCAAACTGTGAGACAATAAATTGCTGTTGCCGAAGTCAACTTTTGCATGGCATTTGTCATAAGCAATCCCGGAAACTCTGATAGTGTGGCAAACAGGTAGCTTTGGTAGTGGTTACTGATCAATGGGTCCCTGGGACCAAATTAGAGAGACAGTGTATTGAAGCTCTACTTGGAACTTTGCAATGGAGAAAACTCTAAGTCTGAAAAATGGTGGCCTTGACTTAAAACAACCACAATTGCAAATCATGACTCTATTCCAAAGATTGAATTAGCTTTTGATCCAGAAGTCCTAGAACGAAGGGCAGATTGGGTACCTGAGAAATATGACACTACAATAATATCACACATGCATTATGTTAGTCTTTTTCCTAGCCATACACAAAACAACCAGTAGAACATTTATCAGAGTAGCATTTTCAGGGAGAAAGAAAAATCCTCAATTTTAGAGATTATAGGTGCCATTTTAGCTAATGTTTTTCCTAGGAAATTAGACCACCACTGTGGTGCACCAGTGAGAGAAGAACTTACAGAATTCAAGTCATAAATGGAATTTTGACTCAAGGGCATTTTTGGGGTGGCCCAGAGGATCGTACGGCCAATTAGGTGGCAAGTGGCTCTTTTCCTGTTTCTGAGTGTACGCTTAGACATGGTCTCAAAAACAGCACATATCCTACTCTGGACCCCGGGACCTATGAAGTGAAAGCTGTTATAAAAATGAGTCAAATAGAAGCCCCTATGTGTCCCTCTCCCTATCAAATTAGTGAACCAAAAGCAATGTTTTATCTTTGGTGTAATTGAAGAGATTAGTGACATGTTCCAGTACTTGAAAGTGGCAGGAGAATGACAATAATTTATTTTAAGTTTAATCAGGTGAAAACAGCAATTACAGCTGATAGTACAAATATAATTTCTTTACTGGAACAAATAAGCACAGCACTTGTAAATTGTTATTCAGTAATTAAATAGTCAAAAGCTTTTCTTTTTTTCCAAGAAATTGGGATCAACAGAAGCAATTTGGTCTTACCTTGCATCAGGAAGAGCATACTTACCTATCTTGTTTCAGGGCTTTTCCAGGGTCCTCAGCTTTCTGCCATTATTTAATTCATAAATACTCCAATCATCTTTCCACCCTGTAGAATATCAAGTGCATGGGACAATGATGGGACAATGAGCAGTAAGTAGCAGGCACCCTAAATATGTTGATAAGATACATGGAAAATGGAATGAGATAAGCCAAATGAAAATTCCAGACTCAGCCACCTCCAGTGCAGGGTTTTTTGTTTTGTTTTGTTTTGTTTTTGTTGGGAGAGGGGTGAGAGTCACATGGATTTGGGACATGTTGGGATAGTTTGTACAAAAGGAAGACAATGCTGTGCCTTCTAACCTATTTCACTGAAACTACAGCTCCATACTTAGTAGATTGTTTTTGAAACTGAGGGAATATATGATAATATAATGCATTTGCAAGTTCTTCTTCAACTCATTTATCAAATAACCAGTTATAGGGAAGTCCAGAGCAAGAGAACCCTCCCCACGTAGTTGAGGTTGCAGTTGAAGTTGCTATCTATTTAGCCCTTATAACTGTTTTGGTCAAATAAGTGGCAGATCAAGATGCTGCTATGGAGTCTGCAACAAGATATACGTTTATAGATGTCTCCTTCTAGCTCTGCTTCTCTGATTGAACTCTGACTGATATAATGGGCTACCTATCATGAACTTGTGTGCCACAAAGTTTACATTTAGGATGTTGAATTATTCAGCATGATGCTCTCATCAATGGGAAATGAGATATGCAAGATTGTGTATAAGCATGTCCAAAAAGACTCCCAAAAATTGCAGGATCAGGGGACTAACATTCCCAATGTGTCACTCCTTGGCTGTCCTGTCACTTCTGATAGACAAATTGTGACCTGATGGAGTTCTCCTATTGCAAACTGATTGAGGAGAAAAAAAAAATATATTAGGCTTTAGTTACAGATAATTCTGTCTAATATACTGGCACCAGTCAGAAGTGGATTGTTTTACTCTTATGGACCCATTCTGGAATATCCCCTAACAAGAATTTAGATGGTAATTCTATTGAGCAAAAATTTAAGAACTAAATCTGATTGCCACTTTTGTTTTAAAGGAGATACTGTTGATGATATAGATACACATCAGTCCAATAGGCAGGTGTGGATAAAGGTTCGGATAGATGTTCAGGGACTTGGAATTAAAGAAAAGAAAGGTTTCAGTAATATATATGAGGTTGAATTTGTCAAGGTTGTCCAGAATGTGATGGTATTTGTACCCCAGATGGATGCTTCCTGTGATTATCATGGCACTCTGCAATCATGTGGATAAGATAATTGTCTCTGTTGGTATTATTTAGCCTCTACTCCCTGTCATTCTATATTTGCACAACGGGCTCATGAAATAAGATGACCAGTGTGTCAATAAGGAAAGTTAGCCATAGGCTCAAAAACATGGATTTCTCACCAGGGTGTTCAAGCAACTGCCACTGCTGAGTACTCCATCTGCCAGCAGCAGAAATTAATGTTCTACGACATTAGAGTCACACACCCCCAGACACTAATTGCCAACTCATGGCAGGTCAATTACATGAGACCTCTTTTTTCATGGATGAGACAATGATTTATTCTTACTGGTATAGGTATTAATTTTTTCACTGTGTCAGAATATGGATTTGTCTTCTCTGCATGTTCTATGTTATCAGTTCTCCCTGTGGATTTAACAGATGCCCTTATTATTATCACGGTGCCCCCAACCCACCCCAAACCTTGCTTTCGACCAGTAAACCATTTTACAGACTGCCCTACAACCCAGGATCGGTCCTTCCTGGGATTTGACAAAAAAAAGAGCTAGAGTATATATGAATCAAAAGAGGGTTGGAGGGGACAGTGAGGTATGGTGGAAAGACCTTGAGTCTCAGAGCCAAAAACATGATTTTTATAACTTTCTACAACTCTAAGTCTTTGACCACTAAAAAATTTATAACCCCTATAGACATGAGTTTACATTTCCCTAAAACCTGTAAAATAATAAACAATTCATGGGATTGTTGTAAGGATTAAACACAACAGCAAATGTTAATAAGTTTAGAATATGAAGATAATTTTTAATAATCAGAGATAACTTTTAATAATCTAAGACAGTGAGTTATAAGAATTCACTTTCTTCTCAAACCTTAGAGACAGCCCAAAGAAATGTTTTTCTATTTGGGTCTCACTGTTGGTATCATTAACACAGATTAATCAAGTTCCTAGTATGTTCTAGTCACTGTGATTGGATCCAGGAACAGAAAAATGAACACTATTTTCATATAAATAATATATATATAGTCCATCTGTTTATCTTATTCTAACTCTTTACTTTTACTTAAAAAATCTGTATAGACTTGAAATGTTTCACCCTGATATTTATACAAATGAGGTTATATTTATAAAATAATGTATATTTCATTGTCTTTTGTCTCACCTGCATAATGTGATACCTCAGTGCCCCCGTTCCTTGTGTTTGCCTCTCCTCCATCTGCTGCCTCCTATAAACTTTAGAGTCTCATATGATTGTATCTAGAAGTCACTGCAGAATCCTCACATAAGCTTGCATGTCCTTTACTCTGGGTCCCCTTCTTGATATCCCTGAGTCCAGAAGCCTCACAGCTACCACTGCTGGACAAACTGACAGTCCTGACTTTGCTATATCTCTGCCAGAGTTTCCAATATATCTCTAATGCTGTAAACCATGTTGGTGCTAAAACTATGCTTATTTTAGCCTACAGTCTTCATTAGCCATTAGCATGCCTTATCCAGCAACAATGGGACAAACACTCATCTTCCCCACATTGTACATGGTCACGAGGGCCACAAAGAAGACTTGTTTGCTCTTGCATTTCTCATTGTTTCTCATGGAAACCGCTTGTGTCTCTTCTACTGTAGCCCCTCTCTCCACTGGTCTCAGCCAAAATCCTTCTCCATTCCTTCTCTATCCTCTGCTGCCCAATCCCTGCCCTGGGATTTACCTCCCTCCATGTAAACGAACTCATGCAAAAGTCAGTTCTTCAGCTGCACCAATACATACCTGAATTCTTATGGAGGAGGAGTACAATTGAAGGCTTCTAACCATGGCATATTAATATAGATTAGACAGGTAGATAAATAGATGATACATTTGCCTAAATACACATATGCCTGAGAAACTTAGGTGAGTAAGAAATGTATCTATGACTTAATTTCTCTTTTGAGAAACTTAGTTTGGGTTAGTTCAGCATATCAGTCTATGCAAGGTAATTTTTTAAAAATTCAAAGTCTCATTTCCATCTGCTTCACTTGAGGTTGCATTTAAATATTTGAGAGAAGTTCAACTCAGGCACTGGGGTGAAAGGGGTGTCTGGTCACAAGTCGCTATTGTGTCCCCAATGGCACCTGCTGAGGCATCCAAATTTCTTAGTTATAATTAATATAAATCTATGCTGATTATGCATATGCTCTCTTGGTCCTAACCATGAGAATGACTTCTTTGCTTCTTTCTAGGTCTGGTGAATATCTGTCCATTTTATTGAACAAGTCGGAGCCTATAACGAACTTGCTGGAGCCTTAGGCCCCTTGTGCCCACCATCTCACAGTCATTTCCACTCTTTGGCTCCTGAAGCATGATGGAATGAGAGGGACTTCCCTAAAAAATTTTCCCAGCTACTGGAGTTCAATTTAACAAGTGAAGCACAGGTTCTTTTTGTTCCGGCATGCCCAGACATACCTGGGGTCTTTCAGCTCCCTCTCCCAGATGTGGCCCTGGCAGTATATGCACTGAATAAGGCCCCTTTACGGGCTCTCCCTCTGACTAAGCCTCTTTATTCTTGCCTGGCTCTCCTTTCCTCTTTAGTCCTTATCTAGCCCAAGAACAGGGTGAACTGGTTCCTGCCCTATTTTTCAGAAAGCTATTTTTAATGGCTCAAACCTTAGTCCTTCAAGTGCTAGAACTTCCAAACTCAGAAAGTCTGGGCACTTCAACAGAAATGCTACCCCTCTTCTTGCTCATGTATCTATTTTGAACTTTTGAGAGTGAAGAATTAATTTATTTTGCTCTCCTTCCTTTGTTTTATGTCTTCTCTTAGCCGAAATATTTAGTTAGAATATTCGGGCAAAAAATATTACAAAAAAGGAGGGGGAGGGGGACACACACACACATGCACTCAACTACAAAATCTCTATTATGTCCCATTATAGGAACATACATAGACCTAGGTAAATAGATGTCAAAGCATGGATACATAAAGAGAAACATGTTCGTATATAGCAAGTATTTGCAGTGAGGTACCTGGAAATAGATTTTTCAAGAGGATTGAATTTAAATGCTTCTAGCAGTTTCTTTAGATAAAGAAAGCAAGCCACCTTAAATGCACTTTTTTATTTAGTTTTGGGGTAGTCATCAGAATAACCCTACAGTCACTCAAATGGAGGGCAAATAATTTATTCATTGTTCATAGCAAAGACTCCACATGGTAGATTAATACCAAGTGCAAAGCCTTCAGACTGGAATGTTAACTACTCTTTTTATGGATATAAAGGACTTCTCAAAGATAAAATCTGGACTCCTATGTGTGGGGAGGCTTTTTGATTCTCTACGTGGGTGTTGGAGAGCAAGGCCTTCATCTCTCCTATGGAGGCAATTTGAGAGCAAAGCAGAGGCCTTGAATATGAAGTTGAGGTTCTGTGTGTCATCTATTATTAACTGTGGAGAAAATTTGCAGTTAATCCAGGATAAAAGCGCTTTGTACTAACCAAGTCATGAGAGGATGAACAATTGTACAGGAGCTCAAAGAAAATAGCAGTTTAGGGCAGAGTCAGCTGATGAAGGTCACAAGGGGCTAGTTGAACATGGGGAGCATGCTGTCATCCCTTGGGGAATTTCAGAAATAACAGGGAAACATTGATGAGGGGTTCAGGTCCATCATACTTGTCAGTTTGCCCAAGACTTTTTTGGCTTTAGCACTGAAAGCCCTGCTTTCCAAGAAAATCCTCAATCCCAGACAGACGGTATGGTTGGTCCGCCTGTCTCCTGCAGATCTGATGAATTACTTGCTCAGGGTGGGGGCTTTTAGGGAACTGCAATGCCCAGCCAGTGCTGAGGACCCCTGAGGGATAATGGAGACCTAGATGAACAGTGTGGGGGCTGGATCGAGGAGGCCCTTGAATTTTAGACTAACAAGTCTGTATATTATTTTTTAAGCAGTCAGTGCTGTTTTAGAAAAAAATAAATTGTTATGTGGTAGACTCAGGCTTGATGGGTTAGAGGGAAATTGGAAGAAAGAGGGGCAACTAAGGAGCTGGGCAGATAAAATGGGCCTGCATTAATGTGGTGGATGAACATGAGCTTCTTCAAAAGGGAAGAGTTTGATTAAAGAATTTATATAAAGAGTAGAAAACATCATGTACATTATCTTTTCCACTTTTTATTCTCGAAAATTGGGACCTGGAATAGGTAAACAATGATATAATGTCACTAACTTCAGGTTATATGAGAGGAGATCCAGCTTAGAGACAAAGAGGAAGGCTTCTATGACCTTTTGTGGCCATTTGTGATGCCATAAAAATGAACAAACCCAACAATAACTTCCCATGACCTGCCTTTGCCAATGATCCCTTGGAAGGCAAAGATTTACTTTACATGTATATGTTGGAGGTGGTTGACAGGTAAGAATATTTGAAAACGTCTTTGTAGGCATAAGGGAAAAATAACACATTCAAGGTATGTTTCTGGACCAGAAAATATATACTCAGACATTCAGAAATACCCAGTAATCTCCACTCACACAATTGCACACACACTCAAATTTACATGCATTTGCATTCACACATTCTGTCATACAGTTATATATTCACACACAAACACACTCATACACATGTCTGGTTTTTATTTAAAAAAAAAATCAGAACAGATATGAGCAAAGGAGGAAATAGAAGGATCAAAGAATTGTTGAATGCATAGGAAACTCTTTTAAGGAAGGTACTGAGTTATCATAAGGTAAATAGTTTCATGTCCCATGAAATCCTATAAACCCTACAGCAAGCACTGAAGAAGTTCTTATCTAATAGTTCAGGTAGCAAGACATTAACTCCTGTAAACAAAGGGGGTTGTCTAACCCTTTAATAGCTAATCACCTTGTGAGATGACTGATTCTCCGGGTTCCTTTGCTAAAGAGAAAATGATCAGTTTTAGCCTCTGGCAGATACTTCATTCCTTTAAGGAAGGGACAAAAAGTTAGGACAGAGAGGAGAGAGAAAGATATTTGGTTGAATGGGCCCTGTGAGTAAAGGAATGATTCTGGTATGGTAGTGAAAACAGGGAGAGAAAGAATTTATACAGAGACATATACATAAGAACTTAGTTTTATGTTTAGGCACACATGTATGGATATAGATGCAGATACAAATATAGATTTAGATATATTAAGAAAAAAAGTAGGCAGAAAGGCAAGACACCAGGTTGTGGTCTGTGGCAGGTTAACCATATTCTGAGGGTGAGGTTTTATCTGGGGAATTTTGAGAGCTAATAATAGTCTTAGGTGAATTATAAAATGATGTTACTGAAAGGAACTTCAGAGATTTTTGTTTTACAGAAAGAGGAAACCAATGTCCAGAGAGGTAAGAAATGGTCATTAATGGACCCTGGTCTAACCATGAATATAAATATCCATCATAATTCTGGTGCAAAAGAAAAAATAGATGAAAGTCCCCCACAAAGCTATGCCTAAGATGATTTATAACCAAAGAACAAATAAACAGTGATGTAGGGAGATAGCCAGGGCCGCTGGGAGGAGGGAAAGGAGGAGGAATGTTTTCCAGCACAGCCAGTTTGGAGGAAAAAAAAAATAAAGATCCAAGAGTCCGGGACATACTTTTACCTATTAGTGTCACCCACTTCTTATCACCACCGACAGGTGGACCTGCCGTTCTTTCCATGGCCTTGGCTGACAGAGTGGAGTGATGTGAGACCAGAACACTTCTAGAATGGGTAGAATGCCTTTCCTCCTTACTCCTGTTATTGGTGTTAATTGCTCTCTGACTTCTAATCAGCGAGAGTGCGGATGGGCACCTGTTACGAATGCCCATGGCTCGCCTCTTCCTGGCGTTCCTGTTAGGGCTGGCAGCTTGGAGGGGGGCACATGAACATAATACATATTGTTGACATTGGTATGATTTATACCAATGGGTTCTGGGAAGGCCCCGTCTCTGAAGAAGGTTAGTATGCAGTGGGCAGAGGGCTCGAGTTCATCTTTTTGTGGCTTTTTTCCATGGTGTCCCTCCCCTCCAATTTCCTACTTATTACAGACTCTTGAGTTTATCCTCCTCACTGTCCCTTTCCTCTTTTGTAAATATTCCTGTTTGATCTTTCCCTTCAGTGCTTTCTCTCACCTGACTCCCATCCAAAATCCCAAGGTCATGACTCTCTTGCCACACCCCTTCTCCCTTAAACTCTTGCTATTTACAAATCATTGCTCTGTTATCCATCACCTGAAAGATTTGATAACTAATCTGCATTAGAACATTGGTGAATAATAATTGCAATATGCTGTTTCTCACCTCTCTCTTCTCACCTGGAATCTTGTATTCTATCTGTTTTAAGCCTAAGGATTGACTCTCTAAGGATAGGATTTCATGCAACATGGAAGTCTGGTAAAGGAAATATTTTCATGCAATAGGGTGCCCAAGAATCCACAAAATCATCACTTTTGATGTTCTGTACTTGTTTATTTAACTTCCCCAAGATGTCTTAAGTAAGCACTACCTCTCCCTTCCCATCCTCACACTTACTTCATGGCAGAACACAAAGGTGACATACAACCAGCGAACCTTTAGGAGCCCTCCCCACGGCTACACTAATACAGCATTTTTTCTGTCTGAACGTAGAGCTGGCCTTGTCTTTTACCCCTCTTGAATTTCCCTGGCTGTTCGAGTACATACCGTGCAATGGGTTGGCTTAAACAATGGGAATTAATTAGCTCACAGTTTTGAGGCGAGGAAAAAAGTCTGAATTAAGGCATCATCAAGGCGATGCTTTCTTCCCAAAGACTGGCGTTCTGGGGCTGGCTGCTGGTGATCCTTGGTCCTTGGCTCCTCTGTCACATGGCAATGCACGTGGCGGCCTCTCCTGGCCTCTCCTTTCTCTTCCGTGTTCTGTTGGCCTTCAGCTCTTGCTTCCCAAGGCTTTTTCTCTCTATCTGGATTTCATTCTGTTTATAAAGGACTCCAGTATAGGATTAAGACCCATGCTGATTGATTTGGGCCACATCTTAACTGAAGCAACCTCATCAAAAGGTCCTACTTATAGTGTATTCACACTCATAGGAATGGATTAAGTGTAAGAGCATATTTTTCCAGGGTAATAGCTCCAAACCACCATAGTGACATAAGGAAAGGAAGCAATCAGTTCCAGAACTACTCAGTAGAAAGGCGGGGCCCCAGCCCATTTGCTGCTTCTGCTGCAGTGTAAGGGTGACTTGTCCACATCACACAGTTTGAGAGGGACAACCTAAGACCAAGGATGCAGGGTTACTCATCTCCTTACACTTCTGCACTGTGCCCAGTACCATGTAAGTTCTTAGGTGGTAGAAAGAGAAGCAGAAGACCTGGCCTCTATCCTAGAGGAGGCATGATTCAGGATTGACTAGATACGAAAAGATGTTCTATTCCATTTGTGTCTTTCTAGAAAGTGGTACACATTGGCTGAAATTCCAGGCAAAAGTGTCATCAGAATAAGCCCAATGCATAGGTAATGGAGAAAGACACCTAAATGGACTAGTTCCTGAGGGTACCTCCCTACATCACTGTTTATTTGTTCTTTGGTTATAAATCATCTTAGGCATAGCTTTGTGGGGGACTTTCATCTATTTTTTCTTTTGCACCAGAATTATGATGGATATTTATATTCATGGTTAGACCAGGGTCCATTAATGACCATTAATTTAAAATCACAGGAAAATACAAGCCCTAATTAATTTTAATTAATTAATTTTAATTACTTAATTATTATACTTAATTATTAAACAAATATATGTATTTGTGTATATATACATATATGCACATATATACATATATACATATATGTACATGTGTGTATACATACACTTGGATGTCTATATTATATACAAAATTATAAATTTAATTTTAATTTTAGAAAAATTTAATCCTCAGAAAATCCTCTACCAGTGTATTATACTTATCCTCATTCACAGATAAAAACAATGAGGATTAGTGATCTGTCCAGGGTCACTCCAAGAATGTTGGAGCTAGCATTTGAACCTAGATCTGTTCATTTCAAAGCAAAGCCTATGCCTTATTTTTTCTATATTCCCACTCAAATGGAACCCATGATCATAGGCTGATCCTAAGACTACTCATCATCTGCAGGTAACAGGGAGCTAGTCCTCTGCACACAGAGAAGGGAGTAACTTTTGTGACAGGCACCATGCCAGGAACTTTTACATATCTTATAATCATACCAACTCAGTTAGGGATTTATTATATTACTCCCCACTCCCCTTCATAGATGCAGAAGCTGAGATACAAATAGTTTCCAAGTTAATACAGCTGGTAAGGATAGAAATGATAACACATTTATTAAGGCTTACTGTGTGCTATGCCCAATGCTCACTTCTTCATATTACCAAGCCAGCGAGAAGGCTGAGATCTGAGCCAATTTGCATGGGTTAAAGCACTGTTCTCAGAAGGGCCATGTGAAAATGCAGATATTTCATTTATGAGAAGTCCTTGATAACACACCAGCAGTGATCTGTTTATCAAAATGCTTAGCAGAAAGGAGGCCATATAGGACTCAGTTTTGATTGAGGGAGAAGTAAACCAAAGCTCAATCACTCCAAGATGAATAAAGAAGAAATATTATAAAGTTACTGACATGTTTGCTAATTTAAATATTTATTGATTTGAACAAATTATGAATATTCAATGAGCTGTTTAGTGTTTGTGTTTACAGAAGTCTCAGTTATTGGTGGGGGGGGGTAATCTATATGGAGCCAAAAAGTTCTTTGCTTATAAAAGGTTGCCTCTTGAGGGGGCTTGTATTTTCCTGTGATTTTAAATTACCTGATTTCCTTCCCTGGTCTCATCTCATGATGCTATAAGTGAATTTCCAATGATAATTTACTGGGGATTCATACTGGCCGCTGCATTTATCTAGACAGGCATTCAGTGGTATAACAGACCCAAAGCATACATGGATGAAATAACTTACAAAGAACCAAAATGGATTACATGAACCAATAATTTGAGAAGCATTGCATATTACATTCTCCTTCCTTCTCAGGGATTTATAATGTTCATTATCACATTAAAAACTCTGAGAAGTCCTGTAGTAGAAAAACAAGTTCTCCAAATTTATTTGACCTCAAGACCCTTTTAGTATTATCAAAGCCCTATGATCTTAGAGGTTCCAAGCCCACATATCTCTTCAACAAACCATTGCTTCTCTCTCAGATATCTGATGAGTATTACTACAGGTTGAATCTTTACCGAAAAATTTAGACCTGTTCCTGGCTCAAAATTTACATCTGCTTACAATTGCTTTCACAGAGTTTATGTGTATCAGTCAGTAAGCTGGTTCTGGGCTTTGGATCTTGTGTTGAACTGTCTATTTACATGGCTTTTTCTTTGACATTTTCACCAACCCTCTCATTTAATGCCTTATTTTGGTTTGATTACCTCCTCTCCCTTATTTTTCTGCTTCTGCTTGTTGGGAAGTGAAACAATCAAGTTCCATTATTTTAGTGAATAGGTTTACAATTTTAAATTGCACATATTATTTTAAGAAGACTGAAATTAATCAAAATTCCCTCTCTTGTCCTGAACTCTAAAAGAAACTTGGATTTTATTCTAATAATAATCCTGTCTTGCACATTAATTTTGTCCAGAATTTTCTTTCATCCTATCTTTTACTTCCAAATTTATCAATTTATTTTATAAAGTCTACAGTTTTTTTTAGATTTATCCACATATTTAGTCATGTTTTGTTCCTCATTGCTTCTTGCATTTAATTTTTTTTCTGTGTTTAAATTCCTTCTCAAAAAAATAGTTTTTGTAAGTTACTTTAGTGAAAATTATTTAGTGATAACTCAGTTTTTCCCCAATACGTTTTTATGGACAGCTATTTTCTTTCAAAGTTTCAAATATTATTTTGTTGTCTTGTGAAATCCACGGTGACTGCTGAGATATGGACTATCAATGTAATATAATTCCTTTCCAGCAAAATCTGTGTGGTAGGCAGAATGTCAAGATGGCCTCCAAGAGTCCCACTTCCCTAGAGAACTCTTCCTGAAGAATGCCCTGACCTGGAGTTGTGTGGGAACTCTGAATAGGATAGGATAGCACTCTTTTGATTACATTACATCATGGGGCAAAGGTGAAGGGGTTTTGCAGATGTAATTAAGGTCCCAAATGAGTTGATTTTAAGGTAATCAAAGGGGTAAGAATGACTGAATAAGGTAAAAGCCCTTAGATGGGGTCTGGACCCTTCCTGAAGAGAGAAACATTCTTTTGCTGGCCTTAAAGAAGCAAAGGTTGTATTGTACGCTGCAAATGGTGAGGGGAGGCCTCTAGGAGATGAGAGCTTAGTCCTACAACTGCAAGGAACTGAATTCTACTGACAATTTTAATACACCTGGAAGAGGACCCTCCGATCCAGATGCAAATGCATTCTAGCTGACAACTTGACTGCCGCCTCATGAGATCCTGAGCAGAGGATGGGCACAGCCTCCTGACCCATAGAAACTGCGAGACAGTGAATGGGCATTGTCTTAAGCCACCAAATTTGCAGTTATTTGTTAGGCAGCAATAGAAAGCTAAAATGTTATCTTTGCTCTTTTGTGTCTTTGAAACTCTCCTCTTTGTTTAATGGTGTTCTGCAGTTTCACCACAACATGCTTAGTTTTATTTATTTTCCTTGAAACATATTGTGTTTCCTGAATCTGAGCATGTTTATTTTCCATAAATTCTGAAAAGTTCTCAGCCATTTCTATTAAAATATTGTACTTTTTATTTCTGTTCTTCCCTTCTGGAAGTTAGATATATTTTAAGCATCACTGTATTCTCTGTACTTCCTAACATCATTTGTATTTTCCTTTCTTTGTCTGCGACTTATTCTGGGTATATTATTTAGGTTTAATCTCCAGTTTACAAAATCTGTGTTCAGCTGTGCTAATTAGCTACTTAAAAATCCATTAATTTTTAAAATAATTTAATGAATTTAGTTTTTATTTCATAAATTCTGTATACTACTTGTTGAATTACCTTATCTATTTAACAGCAGATTGTTCCCCCTCATAATATGCTTCCTATTTTAATTTATCAACCACTGTAAGCATAATTATTTTATACTTTGTAACTGATAATTGTATTACTAGTGATTTTTTTCCAGTCTAATTTTGCTATGTATTGTTTCTGCTCATTCATGGAGATTCATTCCTTTATGGGTTTTTAATTTTGTCCTTTGAACTTATATTGGATTGTGTTTACCTTAGAGAATCACTAGTGTTTTAGATTAATCATGACCTTTTTGGCTTGTCTTTGTTTCTTTCCAGATTACTTGGGTCCATTTTTTTGTTGAATACTCATTGTGGTGGGTCCTAGGTCATGCACAAGCTTGAGTAAAGTCAGTCCTGAGGGTTTAAACTCTCTGGAGAAAATTATCTTATTTTATTTTCCTTATTACAGTCTGAGTTAAGACCTTCAAACTTCCTTTTCCATTCTATTTATATTGGCGCTGCATATTACATTCTATGCATCAAGGATGCTGAGTTTCTCGCAGGATCTCACTTTATCTTCCCATTTCATATGAGCCCAATGTTATCTCCCATCATTTTGAGGTCATTTAATCCCAAACCTCTTGCTTATTGAGAGGGTAAAATGCTCTCAAGGTGGTCAAAGCCAGAGCTTACCACTCCAGTTTCTGTTCTCCTTCTAATTCTGACCCTTGGGAATTTCCCTAACTTTCCTATTTCCTTTGATCTACATTTAAGAGTATGTTAGATATATTTCTTCAACATTTCACAGTTAATTTTAGAGCAAACTTGGTTTTGGTTTTCTAGTCATCTATTTTGCTATACTGCTGGAAACAGATTTTTAGAAATATCTTGAAGATCATCTAGACTAATGTATTATCTAGTGTTTGAATTCTCATACTTCTAGTAATACCTCCATTTATTGAGGATTAGTGCATACCAGTCAGTTTGATAAGTATTTCCGTTCATTATTTAACTTAACACTACAAAAAATTCACTGATTGTTAAGAAATATTTACAGTACATAGAGAAGGAAAATGAGTATCTAAGAGGTAAAATTACTTCCACATTTTCACAGGCCAACAAATTGCAAAGTCAGATGGAAAATCAGGTTTCTTTTTACATCATAGCTTATTTGTTACTCTTGTATGGTATGTCCTTCCTCTCTATAGTTTTCAAACTAAATGGTAACTCAGCTTATTCTTAAATATTGCTAGGAATGCCAAGCTTACTATTTTTTGAAATGTTATTCCACATAGGCAGTACTGATAATTAATTTATTCTTTAATTATTATGGGTAATTTTTCCTTCTAGTGAGTCAAAAAACATCTTCCAGCATTGGTTTTAAACTTTACAGTTCAAGCCATGTCAGTCCTTTAGGTATTTTATGAATTTAAAATACAAACAGGCCAATACTTTACTCCTGAATCTTTTTGGTTTTTCAGTCATTCCTCATATAAAAATTATATTATTTCATGCTCTTTCCTCCTGGTTTTTCTTCTGTGAATGAGCCCCTAGTTAATCTAATATCACTCTATACATGTGTCATCAGGACTGAATAGGATTCCATAGGTATGAGCTGAAGACTACTGTGTGGATTTTGACTGACATTTCTAAAATCTATGTTTCTTTTAATCACCATATGGTCAGCTTCTTTTAGAAAATTACATTTATCACACTTTATTTTCCCATTTTCTACATTTGGTCTGTATCTGTATGTTTTCTCCTTACTTACTGAAGCCAGCTCATATTGCAAAGTTCGCCAATAAAATTACATGTCTTACAAGCAGAGACACTCTATCTATCCTTTTGGGACATTTTGATGTTTTGTTAAATAACCCTTTGAATATCATACTAAAATTATGATATATTCTATGGTGCAAAGCTGTGACTTAATCTGTCATTTGGATATGTTGGAGTAGATGAAGACTTTCTTTCAAGTTAAAACTTGGCTTTGAGTGTTGGCAAAGAAGGAGATGTCAAGGATGATTCTTAAGGTTTTTATTTTTGTTGTTGTTAATTCAGTGGGTGGATGGTAGTAATCTCCATTTGGGTTTCAATAATCAACAAGAAGTTTCATATACAATTCTGGAGTTCATGAGACAGTGAGTTCTTAGTATATAGTGGTGTATTAGTTTCTGATTGCTGCTAGAAAAAATTACCACAAATTTAGTGGCTTAAAACAACATGAATTTGTTATCTTCCAGTTCTGGAGGTCAGAAGATTGAAATCAATTTCACTGGGCTTTATAAAATCAGAGCACCAGCAGCCCTTCATTCCTTCTGGAAGCTCCAGAGGAAAGTGTATTTCCTTGCTCTTTCCAGATTTCAAAAGCTGGCTACACTTAGCTCATGTCTCTTTCCTCCATCTTCAAAGCCAGAAGCATAGCATCTTCTCTCCTCTCTGACATCTCCTCTCTCTGACAATTCTGCTTCCCATGAAGCCTAATGATTACATTGGACCCACCTGGATAATCCAGGACAGTCTCACCACTTCAAGATCCTTAACTTAATGACCATGTGTTCTGGTTTGCTAACGCTGCAGGGATGCAAAACACCAGAAATGGATTGGCTTTTATAAAAGGGGGTTTATTTGGTTACACAGTTACAGTCTTAAGGCCATAAAGTGTCCAAAGTGACGCATCGGCAATGGGTACCTTCACTGGAGGATGGCCAATGGCATTTGGAAAACCTCTGTTTAGCAGGGAAGGCACGTGGCTGGTGTCTGCTCTGTAGTTCTGGTTTCAAAATGGCTTTCTCCCAGGATGTTCCTCTCTAAGCTGCAGTTCCTTAAAAATGTCACTCTTAGTTGCTCTTGGGGCATTTGTCCTCTCTTAGCTTCTCTGAAGCAAAAGTCTGCTTTCAAACGCCATCTCCAAAATGTCTCTGTAAGCTACAGCTTCTCTCTCAGCTCTTGTGTGTTCTTCGAAGTGTCTCTCTTGGCTGTAGCAAGCTTGCTCCTTCTGTCTGAACTTATATAGTGCTCTAGTAAACAAATCAAGGCCCATGCTGAATGGGCGGGGCCACACCTCCATGGAAATTATCCAATCAGAGTTATCACCCATAGTTGGGTGGGTCGCATCTCCATGGAAACACTCAAAGAATTACAATCTAATCAACACTAATATGTCTGCCCACAAGATTACATCAAAGATAATGGTGTTTTGGGGGACATAATACATTCAAACCGGCACAACATGTAAGGTAATAACATTTAAAGGTTTTGGGGATTAGGATGTGGACATCTTGGGGGAGGGGGTTTGTTATTCAGCCTACCATAGGGGGCAGTTGAAGCAATGAAACAAGGATACTTCACAGGGAGAATGAGTAGACTGATAAGAGAAGAAGGGGAAGAAAGAACTTTGGAGAACATTGACTTTTTTTTTTTTGTCTGAAAAAGACTTTATTTCTCCTTCTTTTATTTATTTTTTTTAATTGAGATTGTTCAGATACCATACAACTATCCAAAGATCCAAAGTGTACAATCAGTTGCCCACGGCACCACCATATAGCTGTACATCCATCAACACAATTATTTTTTTTTCAATTTTTAGAACATTTTCACTACTCCAGAAAAGAAACAAAGACAAGAAAAGGAAACTCACATCCTCCCATACCCCTAACCACACCTCCCCCCCATTATTGATTCATAGTTTTGGTATAGTACATTTGTTACTGTTGATGAAAGAATGTTGAAATACTACTAACTGTAGTATATAGTTTGCAATAGGTATATATTTTTTCCCTATATGCCTCTCTATTATTAACCTCTAGTTATAGTGACATACATTTGTTCAAGTTTGTGAGAGAGATTTCTAATATTTGTATAGTTAATCATGGACATTGTCCACCACAAGATTTACTGTTTTATACATTCCCATCTTTTAACCTCCAACTTTCCTTCTGGTGACATGCATAACTCAGAGCTTACCCTTTCCACCACCTTCACACACCTTTTAGCACTGTTAGTTATTCTCATTACATGCTACCATCACCCCTGTCCATTTCCAAATATTTAAGTTCACCCTAGTTGAACATTCTGCTCATAATAAGCAACCAGTCCCCATTCTTTAGCCTCATTCTATATCCTGGTAACTTAAATTTCATGTCTATGAGTTTACATATTATAATTAGTTCATATCAGTGAGTCCCTGCAATATTTGCCTTTATGTGTCTGTCTTATTTCACTCAATGTAGTGCCCTCAAGGTTTCTTCATCAACCCATTTCTTTTAAGATGGTTTTGTTAAAACACTATACATTCCGTCCTAAGTAAACAATCGTTGTTTCCCCGTATAGTCATGTATTTATGTATTGAGCACCATCGCCACTCTCTATATAAGGATGCTTCTTTCACAAAGACGGAGGAAGAGTCAAAGAAGGCAGAGAGGCAAAAGAAAAAGGCAAGAGAAAGAGAGAAAAACAAACAAACAAACAAAAAACTTGATAGCTAGGAGGTGACAAAGGAAAGATAGCATTAACCTAAAGTAGAATAAAGAGTCAGACAGCATCACCAATGCCTGGAGTCCCATACACTTCCCCTATTCCCCACCCCCTCATATGCATTTAGCTTTGGTATATTGCTTTTGTTACGTTAAAGGAAGCATAATACGATGTTTCTGTTAGTTCTAGCCTCTAGCTTGCATTGATTGTATTTTCCCCCCAATCCCACCCTATTTTTAACACCTTGCAATGTTGACATTCATTTGTTCTACCTCATGTAAAAACATATTTCTACCTTTTTTTACAATCGCTGAGTATCCTAGGTTTCCCTGAGTTACACAGTTCCAGTCTTTATCATTCGCCTTTTATTCTGGTGTCCCACATGATCCCAGCCTTCCTCTTTCAACCATATTCACAGTCATCTTTGTTCAGTGTACTTACATTGCTGTGCTACTTTCCCCCAAAATTGTTTCCCAAACCTCTCACTCCTGTCTTTTCCTTTCTGTCTGCAATGCTTCCTTTAGTGTTTCCTGTAGAGCAGGTTTCTTGTTCACAAACTTGGTCATTGTCTGTTTGTCAGAGAATATTTTAAGCTTTCCCTCATATCTGAAGGATAGTTTTGCTGGATATAGGATTCTTGGTTGGTTGTTTTTCTCTTTCAGTATTTTAATATATCACCCCACTTCCTTCTTGCCTCCATGATTTCTATTGAGAAATTCACACATAGTCTTATCAAGCTTCCTTTGTATGTGATAGATCATTTCTCTCTTGCTGCTTTCAGGATTCTCTCTTTATCTTTGATGTTTGATAATCTGATTATTAAGTGTCTTGGCATAGGCCTATTCAGATCTATTCTGTTTGGGGTACGCTGCGCTTCTTAGATCCATAGTTTTATGTCTTTCATAAGAGACGGGAAATTTTCATTGATCATTTCCTCTATTATTGCTTCTGCCCCTTTTCCCTTCTCTTCTCCTTCTGGGACACCAATGACACGTAAATTCTTGCTTTTCATTTTGTCTTTAAGCTCCCAGAGATGCTGCTCGTATTTTTCCATCCTGTTTTCTATCTGTTCTTTTGTGTGTAGGCTTTCAGGTGCCTTGGAGAACACTGACTTTTAATGAGCAATAGAAGAAAGGCAATAGTAAAGGGTCATGAGAAAGAGCAATAAGGAAGTGGAGGAAAACCAAGAGAAAGGGATATAATCAAGGTCAAGAGATGAGAGATATTCTAGAAGGAAAATGTGGCCAAAGTGACTATTGGAAGGGTGTGGTGATTTGGAACTCTGTGTACCCCAGAAAATCACATTCTTAAATTTAATCCATTGTTTTGGGTGTAAACGTATTGTAAGTGGAAACTTTTTGGTGAGGTTACTTCAGATAAGGCATGGCCCAGCATGGGTCTTAATCCTCTTCTTGGAGTCCTTTATAAGAGAATGAAATTCAAAGAGAGCAAAAGCCATGGATGCAAGAATCTGAAAGCAGTAAAACCAAAAGAGAAGGGAGGGACCAGCAGACTCTGCTGGGTGCCTGGCCATGTGGCAGAGGAGCCTGGATCACTGGCAGGCAGTCTTTGGGAAGAAAGCATCGCCTTGATGATGCCTTGTTTTGGACACTTTTCTCACCCTCAAAAATGTAAGCTTGCAAGCTAATAAATTCCCACTGTTAAAATTCAACCCATTTTATGGAATCCGCTTTGAGTAGCTGAGCAAACTAAAACAAAGGATGACTACTGTTTGACATATTTGGCCATTAAGAGGTTCCAGAGATTTCATGAAGAAAAGAGTTTGTATGTTCATAGCTCCACAATAGAAGGCAGAGTCAAAGATAGCATATTTTCAAAGAATTTACTTGAAAAAAATTAAAAATTTAGACGGCTCTGACATTTAGAGGCTTTTAACTTAGCAACCTAAAATTCTTAAGTTTTCGCACCAACATTCATTCCCTCAAGCAGCATGCTGTAATGGAAAGATTTTGGTAGCCCAGGCTCTCTTGTTTAAATTATTAGCTTACAAGCTTTGTGTACACTTAAACTTTCTAGATGTTTCCTCAGCTTCCCCCCACCTCTGTAAGTTGAGGTAATAATATTTAATTTGCTGAATAACTGTTAGGATTCAAGGGAGAACAGTATGAAGTGCCTAACACACAGTAAATGATAGTCTTATATCACTACTATGGAAGTACTTTCTAACAAAAATGTAAAGCACCATAAATAGAAACTATTATAATTTCTCAAGGTTTTCTGTATTTCAAATCTGAGGTAGAGCCAGCAAATATATATGTGCATATCCTAATACTTTTTAATTCAGGCCAATACTTTGTCTTCCAGCCTACACACTCACCCATTGGGAACAGACCATCAAATGAGATTATATTTTTGTTTTCCCTCATCACCAATGACATCAGCTATTGTCAGGGTTCTAGTAGACAAAATTTCAGAGCTGCATCATCTAATATCCAACTCGATAATCCACACCTGCCTCCCACATAAATAATTTGGGGACTTATCTTCACAGCCTTGTTCCTTACTGCTTCCCCAGTGATATTCTGGCTGCAGAGGCAGATCTCCTGAATACCCCGGGTTCATTCACGCCTCTGGGCCTTTGTTTCCCCAGTCAGGAACACTTATTGCATCTCCATCACGGAATTCCATATGTCCTTTATAGACCAGCTCAAATGCCTCCTTCTCTAGGAGGGCTTCTGCAGCCCCCATTCAGAGTGGATGATTCCATCCCGAATGCTTAGCACAGTGCATGGTCCACACTTCTGTTCAGCACCAGGTTCTTTTGGGCTTGGGTTTCAACTTGTGTTTTATTAATATGTCTCTATGATATCTATTTCTTTCTGGTTAAAAACTAGCTTTTTTAGCAGAGCATCTGTCCCTATGCCTGGCAGAGTGCTAACTACACAATGGGAACTCAGGATACCATTACCTGACATTTGTTGTTCAACAAATGCTTGTTAAAATAGTAACTTTTCCTACTAATGGAAAGAGTTGATAGGAAGACAGAGTCAAGACCTGCTCTTGTTCAGCTGTAGAAGCAGGCAGTTTAGTAATCCAGGGGGTTAATTCATCAGGAAGATAATGAGAATGGTCTGAGTATACAGATGCATTTTGCAGAAGGCAGAAATAGATCCGTCGTTTCACTCTGTTTTCTCCAAGACTTCAGTGGTATTGAGGAAAGCAGATGAAACTAATTTAATGTTCTATTTAAATCTCTCAGGTATTTTTATTTGCCCATAGCAAAATATCTCATTCAGTAAAGGCATCTCAGGACCTGGGACAGATGATAGCCAGGTGAAAAGTTTGCCTGAGTAGATAATGAGGCTGCAAGTCCTGAGTTCCCTGCTGCCGATCACCACTGGGTTCAAAGGACCAAGGGGAGAAAGAACTGGGTTTGGAAACAGTAATAACATTCAGTTCCCCCCTTGCCCTGACACCTCTGAATCACAGAGCTCCTTGCAAATGAATTCTTTCCTTACAGGTTTTTTCTTTGCATCGGAATGAGATGAAACTAGCTATGGGCAAATTCTGATACTCTTAGAGGCTGACTTTAGAATATGCACAAATGCACATTTTTGGGCTAGAGACCTGATAGCTTTGCAAGTGAAATGTTCTCTGGCCTTATTCAAGAAATGATTTTCATGAGATACTGTGCTCTCTTATGTGAGATTTGGAGCCTCTTTAGTTCAGCAAAATGCTTTGGGTTGTCAGACTCACATGACCCAAAAGGCAGTAGCCCACAGGAATTAGGGGAAACATAGGCACGTGATTGTTTGGCTCCTGTGTACACTGAGGTCAAGAAGTAGGAGCTAATGGCCTAACAGCAATTTTTCACTGAGCACATGTGTTCTAAGAACAATGCCAGAAGAGAAATATTACATTTCAGATATAAAGTCAAAGACAGGAAAAGAGGAAAAGAGATGAGGAATTGAAAAGATTGGTACATTTAGCAAATAGAATACAATGCAGAATGATTCTAAATGATTTGTGACATAGTTAACAAGATGAAGATGCTACAGACATATTTTTATTGGGGTCTGGTCACCCTGAATATAGGCGGATTGAAGGCTTTAAAAGTGGAGATCTAGGTTAGAAAGTAGGAAGGAAATAGGATAGGTTTCCTGCTGAAACAAGTCCAAAATCTTTAGGATGACATCATAAAATCACTGCAACTACCTTAGTAAGATAGAAGTCTCCAACTTCTTGTCTTCATGCTCTTTTTTTCTCAGCTAAAATAGGACATCCACCTCAGCTAAAATGGGACATCCACCTTTCTCTCACGCTCACACCTCCTTGGCTTTCAAGTGCTGGCCCTGAAAAGCCACCAAACCTTTCTGAATCCCTTTTTAATCTCTCTTCCAGCTGGCCATCCTGGTGAAGGTGGGCAAGGAGGAGTTGGAACTGTGGCTGTGAATGAAGCTTCAATGCAGGTTTGGAATTACAGTGTAGATTTTCATGTCATCAGAATAAAATTCAGAGTTGCAATGCATAGTAAGCAGTGCATAGATGAGTTCACTCAAGGAGAAAAATGTAATAAACAAAGAGGGAATGCCTTCAGGACTATCTATAAATCCTTTAGTAGAAAGTGAAAATAGAGAGGGAAAGAAGAGTCAGAGAGCAAGGAGAACAGAGGGAGAAGATTTGAAAGAGTGGGTGATTAGTGTCAATTGCAGTAAAGAAATTAAGGAGGATTAGGACTGAGAAAAAGTGGATTGGACTTGAAGAACTAGAAATTAAGTTTTAGTTCAAATCTAAACACTTGTTTGTTTCCCCAAATTATCTTGTATTATTTCTATAAACAAGAGTCCTGGTAAAACAGCAGTTTGAATGGAGTCTATATGTTAGTTAAAATAACTGCTTGTGTAGTTCTGAACTGAACTCAAAGTTGAGGAAGAAATCTCTCAGACACTGAAAGGATCCCAGGGGCCTGCACGGGCAGGATGCTCTTCCCAGTGTGTTGCTTTAAAAAATGAGCGTCAGCGTTTGTAAGCAAAATCTTAGTATACATCTTGCAGTAAAACCTATTTACCACCTAAATCCCAACTGTTTTCTCAATAAATGTTCCAGTGCTCCCCCCTTGCTCTCCAAGTTGAGTGTGGTGAGGGTTGGCATATGTTAATGAGCTAATGTGTGACCTATTCCCAAATTAAATGCTCGGAGTCATACAGCGAACTGTAATTAAGAAGCATGTAGTCACACAGTTGAAAGCACTATATGAAGACAAGTTATCACTGTTCTCACTATTATGTAATGATTAAAATTCTAATTGTTTAGAGCTAGAAAAGATATAAGGCAGGGATAGAAAAATAATAAGGGTGACCTAAGGGAAAAGGGATTTATTGCAATGTAAAACTTATTATTTCCTTTAGGTAAGAAAGGAGGTGCAACATAGTGTTACCTATTAATAATACTAGTAATATTTTATTTTCAGAGTACTTGTTAAGGTCTCTGCCTTGAATTTTGTATTAATAGCCAAAACAAATACTGTCATGCAGAAAAATCAGATTTTCAAGTATATTTAATACCAAAAGAAGGCTACTTGGAGACAAGCATAAATTCAAGGAAAGAATATTTGACCCTTCTTCTAAGTAGAAGGGCCCTTTATATGGAATATATTCACTCATTCATATTTGTTCAACAGGTTTTGTGTGTCCACTATATGCCCGTTGCCCTGTGTAAATGAGACGACAGCCATTCATTCCTTCTCTCATTGTATGCACACGTCTCTCCTAACTCCAAGAACTGGAATGTGCTTAATCAAATAAAAGGCACTAGGATAACTGCTTAACTTCCAACATGTTCCTACTTTACCCCAAGAAAGTTACATAATATAGCAACATTTCAGTGAACTTGTTCCTACTACATCCATCAGAAATTAACAGACCATAGTCATTTCTGGGCATCCCCAGAACGTTAAATAGCTTATCTGTTCTTCTTGGATTATTGTTCCCCCTTCCTTAATTGCTCTCTACTGCTAGTTCCCCTACATTCTACCTTATAAACCATTTGTTTTACATTTTTCAAAGTTCACATTAGTGGTAGCATATAATATTTCTCTTTTTGTGCCTGGCTTATTTCGCTCAGCATTATGTCTTCAAGGTTCATCCATGTTGTCATATGTTTCACCAGATCGTTCCTTCTTACTGCCGCGTAGTATTCCATCGTGTGTATATACCACATTTTATTTATCCACTCATCTGTTGAAGGGCATTTGGGTTGTTTCCATCTCTTGGCAATTGTGAATAATGCTGCTGTGAACATTGGCGTGCAGATATCTGTTGGAAGTTAAGCAGTTATCTTAGGTTAGTTGTCTTTTTCTTACTCCCTTGTTATGGTCTCTTTGAAATGTTCTTTTATTGTATGTTTGTTTTCTTTTTAACTTTTTTTTTCATACAGTTGATTTAAAAAAGAAGGGAAAGTTAAAAAAAAAAAAAAAAGAAAAAAGACAAACAAGGAAAAAAAAAAAAAGATGTAGTGCCCCCTTGAGGAGCCTGTGGAGAATGCAGGGGTATTTGCCTACCCCACCTCCATGGTTGCTAACATGACCACAGACACAGGGGACTGGTGGTTTGATGGGTTGAGCCCTCTACCATAAGTTTTACCCTTGGGAAGACGGTTGCTGCAAAGGAGAGGCTAGGCCTCCCTGTATTTGTGCCTAAGAGTCTCCTCCTGAATGCCTCTTTGTTGCTCAGATGTGGCCCTCTCTCTCTGGCTAAGCCAACTTGAAAGGTGAAATCACTGCCCCCCCCCCCCCACGTGGGATCAGACACCCAGGGGAGTGAATCTCCCTGGCAACGTGGAATATGACTCCCGGGGAGGAATGTAGACCCGGCATCGTGGGACGGAGAACATCTTCTTGACCAAAAGGGGGATGTGAAAGGAAATGAAATAAGCTTCAGTGGCAGAGAGATTCCAAAACGAGCCGGGAGATCACTCTGGTGGGCACTCTTACGCACACTTTAGACAACCCTTTTTAGGTTCTAAAGAATTGAGGTAGCTGGTGGTGGATACCTGGAACTATCAAACTACAACCCAGAACCCATGAATCTCGAAGACAATTGTATAAAAATGTAGCTTATGAGGGGTGACAATGGGATTGGGAAAGCCATAAGGACCAAACTCCACTTTGTCTAGTTTATGGAAGGATGTGTAGAAAAGTAGGGGAAGGAAACAAACAGACAAAGGTACCCAGTGTTCTTTTTTACTTCAATTGCTCTTTTTCACTCTAATTATTATTCTTGTTATTTTTGTGTGTGTGCTAATGAAGGTGTCAGGGATTGATTTAGGTAATGAATGTACAACTATGTAATGGTACTGTAAACAATCGAAAGTACAATTTGTTTTGTATGACTGCGTGGTATGTGAATATATCTCAATAAAATGATGATTTAAAAAAAAAAAAAAAGGCACTAGGAGAGATGTGGTGCCCATATCCTCCTAGCCTTTAATACAACTGCCAGCTCCCACTTCCTCTCTCTCTGAAGCCAGCTTTCACTTACGATGCTCACCTATACTGAGAGCAAAGCCAGGCATGTGGAGACGTCAGGCGAAGAGAGAGAGAGAGAGATGCCCGTCCCCTGGCCCCAGCAGCTCTAACCATCCAGACATGAGTGAAGAAGCAATTCAGAGTTCCACCTCCATCAAATACCATGTGGAGTAAAACTACCCAGCTGAGCCCAGTCCAGATCACGGATTTGTGAGAAGTAGCTTGATTTAAGCCATGTAAGTTTAGGGGTAGTTTGTTAAACAACAATGGGTAATTGAAACATTGCTATTAACTCAGCATCAACAGCTGTGAGTAGTATACCTAGTATGAAAATTTAGTGGAAGTTAAGAGGTAAGATGAAATGAAATCTATGGAAAACAGAAGGGTAGTATATTAGTTTTCATGTGTGGTTCTCAAGAAGGTATGTCCAGATACTCAAATCTGTCAGTATATCCAGAGATTAACAATCTATATATTTATGCATGATTTCCCTGTATACTTACAACTTCTCTAATGAAAAAAAATCTATATAAATCAGAATACCACTTTACTAATATATTATGCCAAGGGAACAGGGATATATCCACTCACTAGTCAGCAAATTTTCCCTCTATTCTACAAGCTACATGAATAGCCAGTTTATCATCAAAATGTTGTGTGGTAAGTAAGGAATCCAAATCCTATGCTGTTAATTGCAGAAACCACGGGACACAGGTAATGCGTTGAGGCTGGAAGGGGTAAGCCTGATGAACAGGGGAGAATATGCTGAAGACTCCTTTGAATACTCTGTCCTGAACAGTGTTGGACATGCCATGACAAATTCACGCCATCTGATCTCTTTCTCAAGGTTTCATGCTGTCCACTCCTTTTAGTTAATGTAGTCTTCCAAATAGGGTACAAAACTGATCATGATTAGGTTAGTTTTGTCCATTTACTATGATTGGATTAGACAGACAGACCCAATAGTCTCTTGAAACAAACACAAGAACCCTTAGATCACACTGATGCCCCTAAAATTCCTCAACCTCTTATTTCTGACTAGTCCTTAGAGTGATATTTCCAAATTTTTGCTAAGCACATTTACACCCTAATTTTACTATCATTTATTGTCCTATCTTAGCTGTATGTTTCACTATAGAAGATTTTATGCAGATTCCGAGGTCTCTTTATGGCTCATCTCTATTATGATTGCCTGAAATGTAGCCCTCTAACTGGGACACCATGATTATCCATCCACTTTTTGGAACACATGGTGGTTTGGGGCTGTGTGTACCCCAGAAAAATATACTCTTAAAGCTAATCCATTCTTGTGGGTATAAACTCATTGAAAGTAGGACCTTTTGATGAGGCTACTTCAGTTAAGGTGTGACCCACCTCATCCAGGATGGGTCTGATCCTCTACTGGAGTCCTAATAGGATGAAATGTAGACACACAGAGAGAGAGCCAGGGTAGGAAGAAGCTGAAATCAACACCCAGAAGTAAAAGGAGAGACCTGCAGATGCTGCCATGTGGCAGAGGAGCCAAGGATCGCTGGCAGCCAGTCTTCAGGAAGAAAGCATCACCTTGATGATACCTTTGGACATTATCCCAGCCTCAAGATTGTTCGTGAATGAATGAATAAATTCCCATTGTTCAACCTAACCACTTCATGGCATTTGCTGGAGCAGCCTGAGAAATGATAACAGACCATTTCATTATTTCTTTCCCTGAATGACTTCATGTTTTCCCTTTCTCAAACACAACCATGACCTAAGATTCTCTTCTTAGGCCTCATCACTTCTCTTTCTATAAATGCATCTTCTGAAATTGTGCCTATCCCAACAGCATCTGTGTAAACAACCTTTATGTAGAAGACTTTTTTGCAAAAGACTCTTAAGTCTGTCTTTTCATCCCTAATATCTCTCCTGCTTCCAGTCTTGCCAGATAACTTTATTGAAGGCTTCATCTGTACCTAAAATCAACATGCCATAGTTGGAATTCACCCTGATTTTCCAATCATCCCCACAAACTAGCTTTACCTTTGACTTTTTTCTTTTCCATTAATACAACAGCTCTTGTCTAAATGAATATTCCAGACTTTACAACAGAATCATATTTTATTCCCTTTACTCTAAATTTGTCGCTCATATCTTGCTCTTTTCCTTTCTCACCACCAGCATCCCAGTCTGGGCTCAAATACTTCTCTCCTACACTGCTGCAATAGACCTTTAACTTTTCTTTCTGCCTCCTGCTTTTTAAGCTCCAACTGAATCTATGCCAACTGCCGGGCTCCTCTTCTTAGCCACTCTCCAATCATTCACAGCCTAAAATCCACCAGGGCTCTTCTTGGCTTAACAAGTGAAACCCACATTTTTTCTGTTTGACTTTCCAGACCCTCCATAAATATTTAATCTCGTTACTCCCATATGTATAACCCATATTCTGATCAAATTGGAATCTGGCAGTGTTTACTAAGAACTTCACATATTTTATCAGCTCTGTGCTTATTCTTGACTCTCTGCCCACAAATCCTCCTGCCTCCATTTTCTTACCTATGAAGAAAGTATATACCTTTGAGGCCCACTTCAAATACAGGCTCTCTCAAAAATTTTTAATAATCTACTGACCGCTCTTTTTTTTTGAGTATCTGTAGCAATTTGTCTATATAATACTTGCAATTCCAGTCATTTGTCCCCCAGACTTATTCAATCTTTTCCAATAGTCTCTAAGATCCTAGGAGAAAGTAGCTGTGCCTTATTCAGTTTTGGAGTCTTAATGATGTGCACAGAGCCTGGCACATTGTGGAAGCTTCATAATGTTTGTTAACTTGGAATGGACCAGAATTAAGTGGCCCACATGGGGATCAAGTCTCTGACCTTAGTCTCATTATCACTGAAGCCTGGCCACAAGAAAATTATTAGAAGTGGCAAACATTCTTGTTATGTTTAAGCTTTAATTAAGGTATATTTAGATCTCAAGACAAGTTCCAGTTTAGTGATCCTGAAGAAAAAGAGCGAATGTCCTCCATTAACTGAACAGGGATAAATGCAAGCTCCTCTAAGAATTTCCATTTTAAAACAATCAGTGCTGGCCCAGACAAACTAAGAACAGAGATAAATGCCTAGAGATGGACAGAGACATGGGGAATCATGAAGCTTTCGAAGCTAAATCGATTTGGTTAATCAGCAATGTTGTTATCGCTTGTGTTTTTAGAGCTGCATAAAGTACTGAAAAGATTTTTTTAAGTAAAATATAAGGTCTCTATTCTCAAAAAGTAGATTTTTCCCTGTATTTCAGGTATATATTTTTGTCTAATTTTTTATTACTATTGTTTATAATGTTTGCTGTTCACTTTACATACTGTACTTGATCATATTTGCTTCCTTACCACCAAACTTCTATTCCTTTGTGCGTCTTTCAGTTCCCTCTATGATAATCTCAGTTGGAGGTCTGCAAAAATTTTATATTAAGATCCAGACAGTAAACATTTTCAGCCTTCAGGGCCAGGAAGCCACATATGTTCTCTGTCTTATCGGCTCAACTCTGCCATTGTAGCGTGAAAACAGCTGTAGATAATCTGTAAACATATGGCTGGACTGTGTTCATGGTTTTGTAAAACACGCAGTGGGCTGGATTTGGCCTGCAGGCTGCAGTTTGCTGACCCCTGGTCTAGATTATTTATGGGCATCAATGTTTTCTCCCTCCAGTAATCCTTCCGTATTTGGCTCTATCTTATTCAAATTCCTCATTAACTTTGCATTTTTCTTTTATTTTTGGCAAAAGTATAAACTTCCTTGATCTTGAAACTAAAAAAGGCAGGGGAGAAAGGCTGGATAGTAAAAATGATGAAGAAAATAAGATGCTTTTTCCCCAGGGCATTGCGGCAAGATAATCTGAATGCCGAAGGAGGGACCCATGCCTGCTGAACAGAAATCACACTTTTAATTCTTTAGGAGCCAGGGAGAGTTGGGTCTATCCCAGGTGCTTCCTTACACAATGCAATTCCCTTATTCATTGTGGATGAAATAACCACTGGCATAATAAGACAATAACAAGGAACAGAGCCAGTTAAGTGTCCTAAACTTCCAGTGTTAGGAGAAAAGTAAAGCCCTCTGAGAAAGAAGAAGGAAATCAGCCAAGAAAGAGGTCATGTCATGAAACTTCCCTCATGTTTTTGTAAACTTACCACTCTGAATTGGGTCCATCTTCCAGACACTGATGAGGTGGAGAAAGCAATCCAAGAAGTAGACTGTCTAGCCTGCTCCAAACCGGAGGGAGATTGAATATAAGTCTGCTAGGTCAGTCTGCCTGTTGTAAAAATCATGGAGGACATGCAGCTGTATGTTGTGTTGTTTAACGTCTATGATGACCAAGGTTAGTAGTATCCAAAAGCCCCTGAAACATTTGTTACTCATTTAACCCTTGATAAATTTTTTTAAATGTGTGGAATAAATGCCTCCTAAATTGCTATCATCCGATCCAGAATTCCTCCAAGGTGGAACTAACTAGGTAACATTAGGGGTCACCACTAATTAATTTTTAATTGCATGTAGAGATTTTTATTAGAATGCTAATATTATAAGTTGCAGCTTTGAATGAGACCTTAAATTCTAGGTGACTAGATTTCTTCTGAGTTCTTGTGACCTTCATTCTTGCGGTTAAAAGAATGCACACCATACCAGGTGCTGTGAGTTGTCTACCCCAGTTTTGTTACTCTCTTTCTGAAGTCTGACTTTCTCTTCCTGAGGTCCCAGTAATACATTATTAATTTTGTAATTTCGATACCTGATATCTGAACCTCTTCTTCCATACATCAAATCCCTCTGCTGAGCTGTCTTTGTAATTATAGCAGAAATTGCTGTTTCCCACACCTATTTCCCCTTCTTCTTGGGTGTAGTCTATATTTCCCACCTCTATCATTGTTTATTGTGTCCATATGACTCAGTCCACTGACAACTGGTAGAAGCAATGAGTATGACTTTCAAGCCTGCTCTATAAAACCTCCCATGCCACCCTCATTCTTTTCTGCCCACTGGCTGGAAGTGAAGAACCCAGATGCCCTGATAGATGGTGGGACCATGAGATGGAAAAAAATTTGTTCCCTAAGTCACCAGGTGAAAGGCTCCTTGCTCTACGTAAACATTGGATTCTTACATGTGCAAGAAATTAACTTCTATTTTGTTCAACAGCTGGGATTTCTGGGGATTCATTTGTTACAGCAGCCATCATTACCCTAATGTATATACCACTTAATACTACTACCTATTTCTCTCCATGATGCTTTCTAAGATTTCATTGTTTCCTCCTCCCCAACCCTCTTCTTTTCACAGCTGGAACTACTTAACCCCAAATGAGAGAGATTTTGAAATAAGAAGCAATAAAATAATCGCAATTGCTTGTATTCTATGTAATTTTGACTATGATACTTAAATACACTTACCGTTTATCTTTATTCTGTAGATGAAGACAAGAAGGCTAAAATAGTTTAAGTGGTTTTTCAAAATCATACAGATAATGTCTGAAAGAGCCAGTCTCTAAAGAAAAGTTGGTCTGATGCCAAAGCTCAAGCTTGATACATTATGTCATCTTTTCTATCATAACCAGGAACCTCTGAAGAGCCTTTAGTGTCATCACAACTCCAACAATCTCTTTTCCAACCTACAATGAATACTAAGTTGCTGGGGAACCGTTTATGCCCTGCAATGTGAATAAAGCATGTAAGGATTAAAGGGTAATAATAGGGCCAAGGAAAAGGTTTTCCTAAGATTTATTAATAATTCTCCTTGGACAAGCTCCAAGAAATCTGATTATGTTGCATACTGCACTCCAGAGGACTTGTGGGAATTCCACTATCATGCCTAGGCCAATGAGTACATTCTAAAACTTGAATGCAGAGATAAAGGCAAACCTTGATTGACTTAAATAGTGGTGAAATATTCTTCTTTAATGTGAGACCTCAATACATCATGAGTTCTAGGGGTGGGGGAAGTGACACTCGACATTGTGATCTACCCCATCTTTATATTTCTAAATAGGACCAGAGTAACATATCTCTTATTTGCAGAACAACTCTTTGCCCTAACTAACACCTTTCTAGTGAGCCTCTCCATTGCTCTCACCTTCCACGTGCCTTGTGATTGTCAGTGAGAAAGCTGTTATTCCCAGCACAGTCAGTGAAAGAGAGAGGTTTAAATCACTCAATCTCAGCTAAGCACAATAGTAAAGCCAATTTATAAGTGAACAATTCTAGGATTTGGGCATTTATTGAGTTTCTATTATGTGCCAGCTATAAACTTGATAAATGTCATTTCATGTCCTCTTGACTGTTATTCAAACAGTTATTGATCACTGACTGCTTACTGAGTACTGTTCTGTGTGCTGGTATGCAGTAGTGAATTAGATGGATGAAGTTCTTGCTTTGAGAGAGTTGATAACAATCCTTTGAAAAAACTTCTGTTTGTTAATCCTGATACATATGATAACTGAGAGTTATAAAAGTTAAAGAGTTTGTCCAAGCTCACATAGCTAAATTGACAGAAGCCAGAATTCAAACTGGTAACTGTTTGATGTAAAATCAGTGATATAACTGTTAACCAGGACTTGGCTAGGTACAAAATATGGGAATGTTCACAGAAAATCTAATCATATGAAAACAATAACCTAAATAAGGCAATGGTCTTAAAACTAGAGAAAGGAGTTTCTATTTTTTAGGAGGGTTATAGGAAGGCAGTGTATTGAAGATTATTCAAAAGTAAAATGTAATAGGGTAGAGGCCCCCAAATTCTGATTCTCCTAATGTAAACAATGTTTTAGCACAAAGGAGAAACTCTAGTATGGTCCTTTCAGATTCTATTCAGATCAACACAAATGACATTTTGTGGCAATGCATGTTTGATCAATTCTGGTTCTGGAGAATTCCAAATCCTCTAAACAACATCCATATTATATTTCTCTACTGCTTGTAGCTCATGTCGCTGTCTCTTAAGCATCATTTGATTGTCTCCAAAATGTCTTCTCCAAGAAAAATAGCAGCATGCCAAACAACAAGATGGTAACACCAAAATTAAATAAGGAAGATACTACTGAAGTTTGGTAGTGAAGTTAACTTAGTAAATTACACAAGTTAAATAGGAAGTTAATTTCGTAAGTTAAATAGAAAATCGAGTTACATTTATAGTGTAAGGGGATGTTTTCTGATATGGTAGTTATATTAGACATATATATATATGTCATATTTAAGAAATGAGTCATTAGGAATATAAACTTTGAATTTGGACTGACGGGATTCACATCTTGGTTCAGCTCATTGTTATGTGACTTTGAGCAAACTGAGTTCTCCAAGTTTCTGCTTGTTTAACTGTAAAATGGCAACTATAATAGACCCTACCTCCTAGGATGGTTGTGAGGATTAAATTTTTAAAATTCACATAAAGAACTTAACTAGTTTGTTTACATAGTAAGCTCTCAGAAAAACATCAGTTATTATTATCACCAATTTTAATGAAGTCAAGACTATTTTTACGGGTTGAATTGTGTCCCCCCAAAAGATACATTGAAGTCCTAACCCCCATACCTGTGAATGTGGCTTTGTTTAGAAATAGGGTCTTTGCTGATGCCATCACATTCAGATGGGGTCATACCGAATTATGGAGGGCTCTAATCAAAGTGACTGGTGTCTTCTAAGAAGGGAAGAAGGACAGACACCGACACAGAGGGAAGATGGTCATGTGAAGATGAAGGCAGAGATTGGAGTTGTGCTGCCACAAGCCAAGGAATCCTGGGCTACCAGAAACTGAAAGAGGCAAAGAGGTCCCTCCCCTAGGGCCTTCCAAGTGACCATGGCCCTACCAACACTGGGCTTTCAGACTTGTACCCTCCAGAACCTTGAGATAATAAATTTCTGTTGTTTTAAGCCACCCAGTGTGTGGTAATTTGTTACACTAATATGGCCATGTCTTCTCATCTTACCATATGGAGAACTTATGACTCTTGAGGCCCGTGTGTGTCTGCCTCCATCTCACCACACCAACCATCTCCCATTGCCCAGCCTCTTCTACTTTAGGGTCATTCCCACCCGACTCATGACTACAAGTGAGCCTGTGCCAGCTTTATGGCTGCTCTGCTCCTACCTAGCTTTGCATTTCTGTTCTAATTCTCAGATATTTTAGCTTGTTCCCTGTCTTAGTTTCCAGGCTGCTCTGACAAATACCACACCATGGCTTGGCTTCAACAATGGGTATTCATTGTTTCATGGTTTCAGAGGCTGGAAGGGTTGTTTCCTCCCAGGGTCAGTAGAGTTCTGGCAAGCTGGCAATCCTTGGGTTTCCTTGGTTTCCCCGTCTGTCACATGGCAGTGTCCTCTCCTTTCTCTTCCAGGTTCCTGCTGACTTCTTCTGGCTCCTCTGTATGACAGTCCTTTTATGAAGTCTCCGGTAACCAAATGAAGGCCCAACCTTATTCAGTTGGGTCATAACTTAACTAAAAATAACATTTTCAAAAGGTCGCATTTATAATGTGTTCACACCCACAGAAATGCATTAAGAACATGCCCCCTCATCCCCACCTCGGGGTACAAAATTCAACTTACTACATTCACATAACCCCTGTCCCACTCAGAACCCCATCCTCTAATGCAGCAAAGGAGCCTGACTTATTGGAACACATGAGAACTTGGGCCTTGTTTCTGAATCCCTGAATCCAAGCTCTCCTGGCTGAGTCTGTGGATTCTGTCTATGAGACTGGTCTGAAAGCATCTCCTTGATGTCAGATAAGAACACTTGCCTTCCTGTGGCATTGCATAGATCTCCCCTTTCTCAAGGCTCTTTGCTGGGAAAATTTTTCAGTAAAGGGCTGGATAAATATTTTAGGCTATGCAAGCCATACAGTTTCTGTCACAGCTACTCAGCTCTGCAATTGTAGCACAGAAGAAACCATGGAGGATGCATAAATGAAAGGGCATGGCTGTATTCCAATAAAATTTTATTTAATAAAACAAGGCATGGGCAGGATTTGCCTGGGGACATAATTTTTGGACCCCTGCTCTGGGCCACTGTAAGGCTTTTCCACTTACTCTGTCCTCGTGGACTCAAGTTACTTCAGAATAACCCACCCAGGGCCATAGATCATGCCAAAGGTATCACATGGGCCAGTGATAGGGAAGAAAAAATTCATTTCCTCTTTTTAATTATTTTTTTTTTTTTAATGAATCTCAGAAGTGCCTCTCGGAATGTATTTCAACCTTGTTTTTCTCTATTAATAAGTAGCTCAGACTCCTGCTCCCAGAAATGGGATCGGTAAGCAACATAACCAGAAGCTGTCACTGGTGATTAGGGATACCCCATAGTATGCTGCGCACTTGCAGGTTTGTCTCAAATTTGCCTTCCTATCTGGCAGCAGGTGGAGTTTCAGGCTTCTCATCACAGTAAAAAATAACGAAATCCCCACCTCAAATTGGAAAAGGCTCCCAGGAATGAGCTTTGAATATGCTGCTCGTATTTCAGGAGGAGAGAAACAGGTCTTGTCTAATAGAATGGAGTTGCTGACCTTTGGGACTCTTCTAAGAGTTAATGACAGAGCCAAGAGCTACCACTCCTTCAATCTGAGGCTAATTTTTATACCCTTGCTTTGGTCCCATGAATGCTAGCCTGCTCGTGGTTTTTGGTTTATTGCTTATTCCTTCTATTTATCTTAGACATTCAACTATCTCCTCTCAGCTCAATTGTTGTTGCTTTTAAACACATTTTAGTCTCTCCCAATTAAAATAAAAACAAACACACTTCCATCTCTCCCTCATCATTTCTTTCCTCTCGCCACGTCTTACGCTCTATTCTAGTTCTCACCATTTCATATCACTTACTCCTTATCCCATGTTTCTTGTTTCTGTCCACAAATTTCCACTTAATCAGCTCTCTTGTTAAAGTCACCAGGAACTTCTAGGTTGTTAACTTCAAGGAGCATTTTTGTCTTCTCATTTCAATTGATTCTGATCAACATTTCATATAATTAACCTCTCTCTCTTAAAACCCTCTACTTCCTGAGTTTCCATGACAAACACATGCTTGTGTTTCCTGTATCTCTCTAGCCACTTATGCTTCCATGCTGAGTGTTAAACGTCATCAACCAAGTGTCAAGAGGTTCTTATTTCTTGCTTACCATGAGACAAATCCTGTAATATATCAATATAAAAGAAAGTTTGTAATTTTGATGTTAAGGAACTGGTGTGTGGTGATCACCAGCCCTCCTTCCTTCCTGTGTTGCAGTTCTTAAAACTGGTAAAGACTTGTTTTCAAATTCTGTGCACATGATCTTTTTTCCATAATATCAGATACTTGTCTCAATGGAGTCCATTGGTTCTTATATTCGCTTAATCTTTAAATAACTCTCCCTTACCTGGAGCTTTACCCTCACTCACTTCGTCTGCTCCTCTGTTCTCTGACACATCATTTGCTATGACCAGTTCCGAATTATGTAGTTCCTTCCCCCTTTTCTTGACTTTATGACACTTAATTGGCAATCAACGAATAATTTTAAGCTAAAAAAATTTCAAGATAGCTAATCATGCCAATGGGTTCAAATACTCAGAGAACAGGTTCCCTGAGAGATGAGAACTCTTATTAACGTGTTAACTTTTGGTGCAGAAGGGCCTAAGGCCCAGATGGGCTGTGGGAAGCATGACAGTGGCAGAGAGAAGGCAAGTACAGATAGAGCAACATAAAGAAACAGAGGAAAATGGTATGGAATGACACTTAAATTAATGGAAGTAAAACCTGCAAAGGAAGTAGTAAAGCTACTGAGTTCTTCTACTCCATCATTTGCCTATGACTCTTCTAAGATTATGCTTTGAGAATTATTCATTGAATTCTAAACCTATAAAAGTATTCACCATTTTTCTCCAGGGATACAATTTTGGCCTTCATTTGAGGGTAATTGAATGTTTGTTAATTTTATGCCTGTAGGTCTCCATTGGATTGTCTGGAAATCATCCCATTGATCAAGAGTTATGAAATAGAAAAGGCAAACAACCAACACTGTCTCAGCGAGACCTGTAACTGCTCCAACCGGATGGTGGCATTTAAGATAGACGGCAAATGCCAAGTATGAGGTACTTTGGTAAGAATTTTGTATTTCCCATTAGAGAAATAATGCAGCCTCCATCCAATTTGCAAGTTTAAAATTGCAAATCCAACTCTTGGGAGAAAATTGGGTGAATCACAAGTGACTATTGCTTAAGTTTCACATGGGTAAATACACTGGCTGTGTTGGTATTATTCAACACTCAGAGCCACAAAATACATTTTTGTATCATTTTCTTTGTAGAAGAATGACACAATTATTTTCAGAACAATTAACTCCTCAGTTTAGTGACAATTATGTTCCATTATAATAATTAAAATCACACCCTGCTATTTGGATGAACTCAAAAGAATAATGATTTCTTAGGGGAGGATTTAATCGGATCATTATTTCTCTCTTCAGCATCAAAAATATCTGTAAATTATTTCAACTCATTGTACTGCTGCTTAATTTTGAATTTGCTTACTGTCCTTTGAAAAGAAATATCACAAACAAGATGGCAGTCTCACCACCCTTGTACCATCTGTGTATCACAACTGTTAATGGAGACATGCCGAGGCTTTTTAAGATGCAGAGCTGAGGGTTGGGCATAGTAGCAGGGATACAGATGGTGGCAGTATCTGAAGTCAGGTGGTGAGCAGAAGAGTGGTGTTTCAGGGGGATTGGTGTGCTGAAAGCTGAGGCCTAGGAAGTGGGTGGGAGAGCATGAAGAAGGGTTAATAGCTATCCTGGGGACAAAGTTGGCAAGATCTGGGAAGGGTATTAGAGCCTTGGGCCAATGAACTGAGGTTCAGGGAAGCACTTCTGCTTTAAGAAAGAACTGAAGTATAAGGCAGAAAACCAAGGGAAAAATTACTGGTCCAGTGGGGCAGGGATTGGAGAAGAGCTAATGCCTTTTGATCATTGTGATATCTGAGTTACACCGTGTAAGCACGTAGATACTGGAATGACAACAATGAGATTAATTATCAGCCCTTCCAAAGCAGACAGTATATGTGTACACTGCTACTGCTACATGCTGTGTCTCAGTGCGAATTATCTCAGATACTGGACACACAGATGGGAATCACCATTTGGTTTCACTCAGGTTGGTGTTGGGGGAGAGCGGAGGTGTTTCAACAGGAAAAGCCTAAATCTGGGAAATCAAGATAAGGGATTGAGAAGCAATAAATAACAGGGGTGTATCACACTGTTCCTTGGGTAATGGTAGGTCACTGTGTAGCCCACTCTTTATGTCCTGAGTTTGAGTGTCTTAGGGCTTTTAGGTAGCTTGAAGCCAGCCAGTCAGTGCCCACTAGACTGGAAACTCTATAGAGGCAGGAACCTCTGTCGGTCACATAGCAGGGGTTTAAAGCATAGTCATTGAATTAAAAAGAGCAAAAGAATGAATGAATGGATTACAAGTGGCTACCAACACTTGCAGACTCTCTACATTTGGAGCAGGGTTATAAGCCATGGTTGATTGGTTGGCTTTTTATTATTTTCCTGACTCTTTTTTATTTTATTTTATTTTTTACCATCTTTGATCCCTTATAGTGAATGTACATCTCATGAAACTCAAACTTTATATCCCCAACAGGGTCAGGGAAACATTATGAATCCTGACAGAGAAGAACTTCCCCAAAGACATTAAAAGAACAGAATGTGTAGCCTTCTGAAGAGGACTAAAGTTTGCATTGGGTTGTGGAGAGACAGGAGGCAGTGTGAGTAAGAATTCCTAAGTAAGTCAGGAAAGAAAAGAGCCTGAGGAGATGGAAACTTACCTTTCTTGAGGGAGACCTGGGTGCTTTAGACCTGAATCTTACATTCCACCCTCTTGATGCAACTAATCTCACTCTTAGTGAAGGGATTCAGTAGTAACTCAGCCTAGCAAAGAAGAGGTTCCTGGATCTTCTTATTCTACAGAAGAAGCTATATAATGGAGTGGTTCCTCAGTGCTGGAATGAGATGACCATGTCTTATTTTTTTGTTGTTTGTTTGTTTGTGTGTTTGTTCTATTTTATTTTGACTGTGTTTAGAGTCTGGGGAGTTCTGCATACATTTGAGGTATGGGATCTGTGTTCAGACATCTACCAAAAGTTCTATGAACTTCAACATAGAGATGATCTCTATTTTAATATTGCTGCATATCTAGGTTTGATGCTCACCCTTCATTGTGTCTATTCATATGAAGGTAGTTCAACTAAGTAGTTGCAATAGGAAACAAAAGAAGAAAAATGTTACATCTGGAATCACCTCCTCCTGGATCTACTTACTTCTTGTCAGCCACCACAGTTACTAAAATAAGATTTTAAAAACTAAGAGAAATATATTGTTAACAGTATATTAATTAACATTTTAAAAATGTGTTTTTTTAAAGGTGGGGGGGGGCAGCTGCTTCTTGTCCACCTCCTTTGCTGGATCTGGAAAAAAGATACTTCTAACAACCTGTGCTAGAATCTCCATCCTTCAAACTTAGTACCATCTATATCTCCCATTTCAGTTTATCCATAAAATCAAACCATATTATGTCAAGAAACATTCTTTGAGTCATTCACCCATTCCTCTATTGCTCTGAAGTCAACTCCTTCAATTTCTCCCACAACATTGGTCCCAATTACCAATTTCTGCACCTGACTACTGTGTCTGCTTCAGGATCCTTCTCTTGGTGACTTCTTGGCTTCACTTGTGACTTCCTATAGCATTACTGACACCTCCTTCCCCAGTCATTGTGGTGAATGAAACACATTAAATGATTATATCCTTTCTATTTTATAATATCTTGCAGAATGACATTGTGCTTAATTATTACCTTCTTGAAGTCATAAAACTTGCTTTCTCATCACTGAATTCCGAGGCCCTGGCACAGTGGTAGGAAGCCAGTACATGTTGGTTTGTTGTATGAATGAATGAAAAGTTCAGACCCTTATCATATTTTGAGCTCTGAGAGTTAATAAAAAGTTATGTTTATGGAAAGAAAGCTGGGGTAATTTTACCAAAGTTCCACATCCATTTCTCTTCATTATCCTGGAGTTGTGGACATATTTCCTGCCCTTGAATATCTCCTATTACTGCAGGTAAATTAAATACATAAATAGCCTCCTTGTGGAACCGTGGTAAGTATATATACACAGAACTGAGGGAAGATGGGTGGAAAGGACTATGTACTACTTTAGGGTCAAGAAGCAGAAATTATGCTAATGTGAGTTTTAACTATTGGATATGAATTAAATATTGGATGAAGAGGAGTGGTAAGGTTTATTGTGTGTGTGGGAGGGTTGGGTAGGGAAAGATATAGCACCTTATTGCAAAAGGTCATTAAAACAAAAGGCAAGATGTCTGATATATGACATTAAACATGTAATTTAATGTTACTGGGGCATAGAATTCAAGGTAGAGAAGGACAAGAATGAGGCTGGAGAGGTAGAAGGGACGAGGTTGCAGATGGCTTTTATATTCTGACAAGGATCTTAATTATTATCCTGTGGGCATTGGAGAATTACTTGTATATATTTGCAATTTAGATAGAAAACTCTGGAAACTGTGCAAATAATTAATTTGAAGTGGATAAATCACAAGGCAGAGAAACCAGTTAGAAGAACAGCAATATTCTATAGGAAAAAAATAGGAAAACCTGAACAAAGATGGAAATAGTTGGAATGCTGAAAAGGAAAACATTTAGAGAGTTATACTTGAAAATAAAGTGCCTAAACTTGTTGCTTGAATGGCATGGAGTCTGAAAGTTATAGTGAAGTCAAGAATAACTCCCAGCTTACTAATTAGGTTGAACAGTTGGATGGTGGTGACATTAATTGAAATAGAAACTTCAAGGGAGAGAAAGTGAGGAGTTTTGCTTTGAGAAAAAGTGTCTGCAGAACATCTACGTGAGTATGTCTGCTATGCATTGGAGTACATGAATTGGAAGTTTGAGGAAAAAGGGCTGAAAATACCAATTTAGAAGTTGTTAGCATACAGGCAGTTAAAACCATGAGAACGTATGAACTCACTCAGGGAGAGTGTCTGGCGAAGAGGATAAAACTGAGCACTGCGTCAGGATGAATAACAACTTTTAAGTAAAGTAAAGAGAAAGAAAAGCCTATAAATTTAACCAGTAATTATTAGATTTGTCTAAGGTGACAACATAATGTCTCCCTGAGTCCAATTTCCCCACCACCCATTTAATTCTATAACTCATCGCAATCTGCTTTATACATCCCCAAATGCCTTTTTTATTTTGCTTTGTTTTAACTATACTTTTTATTGTTCAATAACTGTAGATTTACATGCACTTGTAAGAAACAATACAGAGGGATCCAAGTGCCCTTCAGCCAATTTCCCCCAATGGTAAAATCTTGCAAAAGTAGATCATAATCGAGATACTGGCAGTGCAACACTCAAGACACAGAATATTTTTTTCATCACAAGTATCCCTAATGTTGCTCTTTTATAACAAAACCCATTTCCCTCCCTTCAATCCTTCCTTAACCTCTGGCAACCACCCATATATCCTTCATTTCTATAATTTTGTCATTTGAAAACTGTTATATAAATGGAATTATAAAGTCTATAACCTTTTGAGACTGGCTTTTTTCATAAAACATAATTCTCTGAATATTCATTTAGATTGTTCTATCAATAGTTCATTTCTTTTTATTGCTGAATATTATTCCATGGTATGGAAGTACTATAGTTCGTTTAACCATTTGCCTGTTGAAGGACATCTGGATTGATTCCCCTTTTTGGCTATTATGAATAGAGCTCCATAAACTTTTGTGTACAGTTCTTTGTGTGAATGTAGGCTTTCATTTCTCTGGGATAAATGCTCAAGAGTGCAACTGCTGGGTCCTCTGGTAGTTGCACAGTTTTTTAAGAAACTGCCAAACCTGTTTCTGAAAGTGTCTGTCTATTTTATATTCCCACCAGCAATATATGAAGGATCCAGTTTTTGTGTATCCTTGTGAGCATTTGGTTTTGTCACTATTTTTAATTTTAGCCACTCTGCTAGCTATGTAATGACATCTCATTGTGGTTTTATTTGCATTTCCCTAGTGGCTGATGATATTCACTATATTTTCATGTGTTTATTTACCATCCATATATCCTCTTTAGTGAAATGTCTATTCATATCTTTTGCCTATTCTCTAATTTTGTCTAAGTTGTGATATATATATGTATATATGTATATATATATGTATATATATATGTATATATATATGTGTATATATATATATGTATATATATATGTGTATATATATATATATATGTAGATTTTTTGAGGTATGGCTTTATTATTCATTTGATGTCTGTTGGGCCTGATATCCCATTTCATTCCTGATCTTGAGTAGTTTTTGTGTTCTCTGTTTCTTTTTTGTCAGTCTTGTTAGAGATTTCAGAATTTTATTGATCTTTCCAAAGAACCAGCTCTTCATTTCATTAAATTTATCTATTTTTTTTTAGACTTCTTATTTTTGTTGGTTTATACTTTTGCCATTATTTCCTTACTTTTGCTTGCCTTGGATTTATATTGATCTTCATTTTCTAGGTTCTTGAGGTAAAATCATGGACTATATATTTGAGACTTTTCTAATGCGTGCATTTAGCACTATGAGTTTCCCTCTCAGCAAACTTTTAAGTTTTTTTTTTTCACACAAATTTTACTATGTTTTATTTTCATTATCATCCATTTTGATTTTTTTTAATTTTCCTTGAGACTTCCCTTTGAACTACAGATTATTTAGTAATGTGTTGTTTATCTTCAAAGTATTAGGAGACTTTTATCTGCCTGTTATTGATTTTTAATTTGATTTCCTTTTACGTGGAGAAAACACATGTGTAATTTTAATTCATTTGTATTTTTTGAGGTTTATTTTATGGCTTAATATATGGTCTGTGGACACTTACAGAGCATGTATATTCTGCTTTTGTTGGGTGGAGTGTTCTATAAATGTCTATTATATTCCCTTGGTTGATGGTTTTACTGAGTACTATATACGTCTCAATTTTATATCTAGATGTTATATCAATTATTTTGAGAGTGTTATTAAAATCTCCAATTATAATTCTGGATTTGTTTATTTCTCCTTCTAATTCTGTCAGTTTCTGCTTCATGCAATTTGAAGCTCTACACTTTGATTAGTACTCATTTAAGATATCTCCATCTTCTTGGTGATTGACTTTTTATCATTATTTAATGTCTCTGTCTCTGGTAATTTTCTTTGCTCCAAAGTCTACTTTATTTGATATTAATGTAGCCATTTCTGCATTCCTTTGGTTAATGTTTGCATGATATATATTTTTCCATCAGTTGACTTTTAATCTTCCTATGTAACTATACTTGAAATGAGTTTCTTTTAGACAGCATATAATTGTTTCACATTTTTCAATCCACTGTGCTATCTCTGCCTTTCAATTGGTGTATTTAGACCATTTACATTTAATGCAACTATTGATGTGTTAAGACATAAGTTTGCCATTTTTTCCTGCTTGTTTTCTTAGTTTTTTGTTTGGGCATTTTCTTTATCCCACCTTCCTATGAATTACTTCAATATATTTTAAAATTATACTTTGATTTACTTATAGTGCTTTTGAAAGTACCTCTTTGTATGCTATTTTTGTGGTTGCTGTTGGCATTATATTATATATACATAGCTTAGCACAGACTCCTCTTGTCATCATTTTACCAGTTTGAGTGAAGTAGCAAAACCTTGCCTCCATTTATGGCTTTTTATATTCTCTTGTTTATAATATGATTGCCTTAAATACTTCCTTTACATACATTTAGAATCACATCAGACAGTGTTACAAATTTTTTTTTCCTTTGACCATCAACATAATATAGAAAACCCAAGAGGAGAAGGAAAGCATACTTTATTTTCTCATATTTATTTTTGTACTGTTTCAAGCTTCCTTCTTTTATCATTTCCTTTCTGTGTGGAGAACTTCCTTTAGCCCTTCTCTTAGGGTTGGTCTGTTGAGAAATCCTCCTATGAGAATTTTTTGACTTCCCTTTTATTCTTGAAAGATATTTTGGCTAGATATAGGATTCTGGGTTTACTCTTCTTTTATTTTAGTCCTTAAAAATCATTGTGTCCCGTCCTTCTGGACTCCAAAGTTTGTGACCCAGTACCAAATGAATTACTTTTGTCCTAAAGGTAAAGTATCATTTTATTTCTGTCTGCCTTTTAAGTTTTCTCTTCATCTTAATTTTAAGAAGTTTCGGTATAATGTCTTCATCATTGACTTCTTTGTTTGTATTTTTCCTCAGCTTCTTGAATCTTTGGGTATATGTTATTTGTCAAGTTTGCGGAATTTTCAGCTATTATTTCTTTGAGTATATTCCCAGACCTACAGTACTCTAATGACATGAATGTTAGATATTTTTACAGTCCCTGGTTCCTGAGGATTTGTGCACTTTTTATTCAGTGTGTTTTTACTCTGTCATTCAGTTTATCTCTTTTCTATTTTTCTCTTACATTTTACTGATTATTTCCTCTCTCCTATTCTTTCACCTATTGAACCTGTTTGCTGAACTTTGGACTTCAGTTACTGCATTTATTCAGTTCTAAAGTTTCATTTTGGTTCTTCTCTATATCTTCTCTTTCTTTGCTGAGATTTTCAATTCTTTACTGTGACTTTCCAATTTTCCATTGCTTTAAGTTTGTTCTTAAATTTTTGTTGGAGCATTTTTAATATTTCAACTTTTAAATCTTTGTTAGACAATTCCAACATGACTACCCTATCAGAATTGGTATCTATTGTTTGCCTTTTTTTTTTTTTTTTTTTCATTCAGGTTGAAATATTTCCAATTCTGTGTGATGAGTGATTTTTGATTGAAACTTGGACATTTTCCTATTATGTTGTGTGACCTGGGATCCTTTTTTTTTTTTTTTTTTTAATTCTCTCTAATACCACTCTGACAGAGGAAAAGGGGGAGATTCTACTTTGTTATTACCTGGATGAATCTGAAGTCTGGGTTCCACACTTGGCCTTTGTTGACACCCAAGGGAGAAACCACTTTATTACTGCTGAACAGAGATGGCCTCACTTTCACTTGGTGATGGTGAAAGTCCTGGTTCTCCTCTAGATCTCCTCTAACAGCACCTTGGTTGCAATTGGGGGGTACTTCTTTATTGCCAGGTAGGCGTAGAAGTCTAGATTTCCCACATGGTCTTTACTGACATAGTCAGGGAGGTGGAGTGACAGTCTTGTAACTGACCATGGTGGATGAAAGTTCTGGCTCCCCACCTAGGGTTCTTTGACTCCATACCAGTAGGGCTGTTAAGGCCTCAAAGGGATGGAAATCTAGGCTCATAACTCCACTTTTGTTGGCAAGAGGTGGCTCCAAAATTTTCTTCTGTTGTGTTTGGCTGGAGTAGAACAGTTATTATCTAAAAATTTCATGTCTTGCTAGGCAGTTCTTTTTTTGTTCCTTCAACTGTAGAGAACAGGCTTTTGTTGGGCATTTTGTCTGTACCTATTGATATTTCCAGATTGCCAGCTTCTGCATCTCTAAACATGGGGTATATAAGGCAAAAAGAAAACCCAAGTATTCACCACTTTTTCATTCTTCTGGTCCCAAGGTCTCTCAAGCTGGTCTGCTTTCTTTTTTCTACCTTCCCAAGTCTTCTTATGTTTGTTTTACATATAATGTCTTGGGTTTTCAGTTGCACCTAATGGTAAGAATAGGGAAAGAAGCTAAAGTTGCAATACATTTTTGAAACAGTCCCCATTAGTGTTTCAATGACATCCAGACTGCAGAAGCTAATGGATGCTCTCCAATCTTGAGAATGAGACAATTTTTAGTCTTAAGAACATGATGAATACATGATTTAATTATCTTTGGGTTTTCAAATCTAGTAGTCTCTATCTTCAGCATAGTTCTTATATCTCTTCTCTTATTATACTAGCTGCTCCCAGGTGGTATTATCTATTTTCTAGATTGGGGTGGATGATAGTGGGTTGAAGCCTTAATATGAATGGATGAAATGGAGAAAATAAGCAGGCAGTATTTTGAGACATTTGGATGACAGTGCAAGATTGGTCAATATAAGGAAGGTTTTTAAGAAGGAAAACCTCGAACATAGTTTATAGTTATTAAGCAAAAAGCCCAAGGATTAAGAATGGGGAGAGAAAAAGTAAGGATGTGACAAAATCCAGAAGGAATGTAAGTTGTTGGGATTTTTCACAGGAGTAGGTATTAATTTTGAACAGAGTGAGGTGCAATCTAACCTCTGAGACTTAAGTGAAAGGTAAGTATGAGAATGTATTAGTAAATGGAGAAGCAGAGGATTGAGGAAGTCTCAGTTGTTTGAGTGAACTTGCAGGTAAGGTATTGCCCTCAGATGAAGAAAATGATGGGTGCATGGGAGGTTAAAGTAAGTAGTCAAATTTTAGAAAAGTCACTGAATGGAAATGTGGATGAAGCTTACCACTACCAAGTAGGATGGAAAATGAAAATTTGCTTGGTCTGTTTTGCATAATTTGTCTATATCCCATGACAATTTATTCACATTTTGGGTTAGTTAAGACTGTCCTTTTTTTCCCAAGAATAATACATGTAGTTAGTTCAGGAACCAAAAGGTGTGCAAGGCTAGTTGTAGTGGTGAGAGGATGGTTCAAATGATAAACATTGGATCCAAGCAAGGTCAGGAAAGAAGAGAGCCCATGAAGGTGCAGAGAGATTGCAAGAAAATGAAGAAATCAGAAAGCATGGAGCTTTGTGAGGTCAAAGAATGGCTTTATAAGAAGAGGGAGGAAATAGATGGAAGGAAAGGAAACTAAGCAGGCAATAGGGAAGTGGTCGAGAGATCCATCTGTCCTCAAAATAGTCATGGCTTCCTCTTGCTGTGGAGATGTGGATACTCATGACCCTGAATCACTCCATAGAACAGACAGAATATTTCTTCTCCTTCTCTTCCTAGTCAATCACAGTCACTTTTTTAGCTTATTATTGGTCAAAATTAATGAATATTGCATTTAAACTGGATTTGCTGTTTATCTGTCACAATAACTAGCAAAATATCTTACATAACTCAGATATTAGAGGTCAAGATTTCTGAACGTAGATCTGAATGGTGTGTTCCATAGGTTCCATAGGTTGGAAAGATTTGAAAATATCTCGTGATTCCATTTCACCCTGATTTTTAAATTTGGGTTTTTGTGGGATGTAAACATTTATCTCTTGAATTTTCTATACACTGACCTTGGTTTTATACCTTGGGGTCTCATATGGCAATTCTACTCCATTCTTCCCAGAGCAACCTTCAAATATTTGAATAAAGTTATGATAGATTCCCTGACTGGATAAAATATGTCATCTTTAAACTAAAAACCTCCACTTTTTCCAACTGTTCTTCATTAGGAGCACTTAATTCTGTAAAATACTGGACACCTACTTATGGCCCTAATCTATTAAGGACACCAAAAAGATACCAAATATCTAATGAGATAAGAAACATTTTGTTTATCAGACTCTCTTTCAAGACAATCCTTTAATAATTGCATGGCAGTGTGAGATACTTTCCCAAGGAGCACCCCTGAGCAAAAATGAGTTATTCCTAAATTGTCTTCTAAGGGAGCTGAGTGTGGTTATCCACATAGCTTTTATATTGGCTGAATGGGACATGAAAGTTTGGGAGCAGAGCTTAGGAAAATGGAATACTGTTAAAGAACTATCACTAGAGGGCCTGATTCTTTACTTTTCCTTCACATAGTTCTCAGAGTATGCTTTGAATTAAGGTTAAAAAATATTTAATAAAAGTCATTTCTGAAGACCAGAGAAGCCAGTTAAGTAAGCCTTATCACACAGTCTTGCCTAGATCACAGGATGTGATTTTTAGATTCATTCAACCTCTTGATTGCTCTCACCTGAAAGAGCTTCAATTTGAATATAGTGCTATAAAAATGAGGCACCAAAAAGACACAATTCTTTATGTATAGTCTTGACAAACAAAGAATATAACAGGATATCACCTTTTTTATTTGAGATACTTTATTTCTATTGATTCATTAATAGATTGCATTAGCATTATGATGATCTTATCTACGGTTGATCCATATTTAGTTTCCTGTTCAATATATTCTTAAACTTCTCTGTCCCTGTATTCATCTCCATTTTCACTCAAATTATACATAAGCAGTTTGGTTTCAGATTCTAGGAGGGAATATTTTAAATAAAAATTTTAACATGGAGACCTGGTTAAAATCATATAACACAGTTAAACTTTATATATGAGAACACAACCTCAACATGCACTGGAACAACAAATTATAAAATACTCAAAACAATAGATTTCTCTTTTAGAGTGTCTGCTTTGTCACAAGTTAGGCATCTAGGGGTCTTTGTGTAAAGAGCTGACAAAATGATGTATTGTTTCCCTGGCTATTGTATTTATTCTACCCATTGTGTAAGTATTGGTCAAGAAAATCAATAAGCACAGAATACATTAACTATTTTCTAAGGAATATGAATCTTGTAACTCTATGTGTAAAATCACTAAAGCTTCTGATCTTGCATACTCCTCTCTTTTATACTTAATCACTTAATTCCATTATATCTGTCCAAAACTGTACAGATGCTTTAACTCAGGAATATCCTGGTATTAAAAATAAAATCTTCTCACTGAGTTTTCAGAAATACTTATTCACAGGACTGTTCTACAAATAAGATACAAAAATAGTTCTCTCAAAATATTATTAAATATTGTTATAAAAAAAAAGAGGTAAGGTGGCATTTGGAAATACTTTTAAAAAATGATATATAGAAATTTCCACGTCTGGCCTTGGTGGAGTAACTGGTAGAGAACTTTATCTCCTTTTGCAAACAAATAGAAAATGGATCAAAATAAGTGAAACAAATGAAGCAAGTATTGGACAACTGGCAGCTCGGGGCTATGATCCCTGAAAGAAGGTAAACACAAGAATAGAGTGTTTGCTCTGACGTTATTCCTAGATGCTCTTTCTAAATTGTGATACAGGAGGGGGTGATCCAAGAAGAACACAGTGGTCTTGTTGAACTGAGGAGACCAGAATGCAAGTTTGGAGAGACTGACGCAGCTGACTTTGCAGGACACAATATTGCAGAAGAGATGAGTATGCAGAGAAGGAGCTCAGGGAATCTTCAGGGTTCTTGTTGAGTCTTTGCTGAATAACACACATGTGAAAAAATATATGACAACATTTGACACCAGCTGCTCTGAACTACAATTATATTAATATAAAATTTGTTCACATTGAAGGAAATGATAGCTGATGGAAACTTGGATCCTCACAAAAAAAGAAAAACCACTAGAAATAGTGTAGGTCCAGGTATAGAAGATTGTTTCATCATTTAAAATATATATTGTGCATATAAGTGAATATTTGCAGCAAAAATGATAATTGTGGGGTTTATTATATGTATAGAAGTAATATTTGTGAGAAAAATAAGGTATGGGAAGAATGAAAATATACTTAATGTGTTTCTTACATTATGTGGGAAGTGGTGCAATAGTATAAAAAATGGAATGTGATAAGTTAAAGTTTCATTTTGTAAACTCAGAGCAATTACTAAAATTTGTTTTTTGAAGGTAAAATTAATAAACCTGTAAAGGAAACAAAATAGCCTATTGTATTAGTTAGGGTTCTCTAGGGAAACAGAATCAATGAGAGGTGTCTATGACTATAAAATTTATAAAAGTGACTCATGCAACTGTGGGTATGCACGAGTCCAAATTCTGTAGAGCAGTCAGCAAACTGTCAACTCCAAGGAAGATGTCCGATGAACTCCTCAGGAAACGAACTGGCAACTTCAACGAACTCCTCAGGAAACTCTTCGCTGGGCAGCCAAAGAAGAAGTGAAGGTCCTCTGTGTGTCTCGCTTGTAAGTCTTCAACTGATTAATTGGATTAAATCCAGCCAATTGCATTCTCTCCTTGTGGAAGACACGCCTAGTGGTGAGTCATCAGTCACAGCTGCAGTCAGTTGACTGATGATTTAATAAACCAGCCTGTTGCTTTATTAACCAGCCTCAAACATCCTCACAGCAATTGTTAGGCCAGTGTTTGCTTGACCAGACAGCTGGTACTATCACCTGGCCAAGTTGACACATGAACCTAACCATCACACTTATTAAAATATTTGATGCAAAAAAGGCAAGAGAGAATATCAAAGAAACAAAAAATAGGTGTATGAAATATAATGCAAATATAAAGATGTAGGCTGAACCTCAACAATATCAATAATCACGTTAAATGTGAAGAGTCTACCTCTTCCAAGAAAAAGTTAAAACTGTTAGCCTGGAGAAAAAGGCAAGGCACAACTATATGTTATATATGAAATATCCGCTTAAAATATAAAGACACAGATAGGTTAAAAATAAAAGGATAAAAAAGAGATACCATGCTAACACTAATAAGAACAAAGTTGGAATGGCTCTATTAATATGAGAAAAATAATATTTCAAAACAGAATGTTACTAGGGATAAAGGATATCTAGTAATAATAAAAAGATCAATTCATCTAGAAAAAAAATCCTAAATATACATGGCCTTCATTACAGAATGTCAAAATACATGAAGCAAAAAACTGACAGAACTAAAAGCAGAATTAAAAAATCCACAATTATAGTTAGATATTTTAACATGCCTTTCATTGTTTGATAGGAAAAATAGATGGAAAATCAATAATAATATAGAAGAATTGAACAACACTATTAATCAAATTGACCTAATGGACATTTATAGTATATTCCACTAAACAATTGCAGAAAATCATTATTTTTCAAGTGCCTGTGAAATACCAAATTACTCAATATTCTGGGTCATAAAACAAGACTCAGTAAAGCTACAAGAAGTAAAAGCATGCAATGTATTTTTCTGATCACAAGCAAATTAAGCTAGAAATGAATAATAGCAAAATATGTGGAAAATCACTAAATATTTAGAAATTAAGCAACACATTTCCAAATAACTTTTGGGTTAAAGAAAAATTACAAGGGGAATAAAATATTTTTCTACTTAATTGTAATGAAAATACAACATATAAAAATGCTTGCAATGCAGTTCAAGCAGTACAGAGAAGAAAATTTATTAATACTTAACATTTGAAATGGAGAAAGTTTTAAAGTCATTGATCTAAGTTTCCATCTTAAGCTAAAGAAAAATAAGAATATTAAGACTAAAATAGGCAGATGAAAAGAAATAATACACATAAAATCAGAAATCAATGAAACTAAATACACAAATAGTAGGGTATTTTGAAGAATTCTATTCTAATAAATTCAATTTTGCTACAAGGGACAAATTTACTGAAATGCAGAAATTACTGAACCTGGCGTAAGGAAATATTTAAAAATAATCAGAATACCCCTATATTTACTAAGTAATTTGAATTTGTAATCAAGCAATCAAACAAGTAAACAAAACGTCCCACAAAAAATATTACAGACCCAAAAATCTTCACTGATGAGTTCTATTAAACAAAAATGAAATATTACTAAGCCTACACAGATTCCTTAAGAAAATAGAGAACACTTGCTAACTAATTTTAGGAGGCCAGAATTATATTGATACTGAAATCTGTAAAAGCATTAAAAAAATGAAAACTGCAAACCAATTTCTCCCTTCACATGGACACAAAAATCCTTAGGAAAATAGGAAATCAAATCAAGCAGTATGTAAAAAGGAGGTTAAAAAAATTCATAAATCAGAGTTTATCTCAGGAATGCAAGGTTGGATTAACACTCAAAAATAAATCATTGAAATTTGCCGAGAAATAAAATAAAGGATAAAAAGATCATGTGATCATTTATTAGGCATTTGACAAAAATCAACATCCATTCATGATAAAATCTTTTAGCAAGCTAGGAATAGAAGAGAAATTCCTCAATATGGTAAAGTGTATCTACAAAGAACTTATAGTCAATATCATACTTGACAGTGAGAAACTGAGTGCTGTCCTCTAAAATTTAGAACTATGCAAGGATTTTCCTCTCATCACTTTCATTGAACATTGTGTTAGATGTACTAGTCAGTGCTGCAAGACAAAAAATGAAATTAAAATCATAAATTTATTTCCAAATGGAAGTAGTAAACATTCTCTATTTGCAGTTGACATGATTATGTATATAGAAAACTAAGGAGTCTTCAAAAGGTATTAAATATAATAAGTAAATTTAGTAAGCTAGAAGGATACAAGATCTATAAACACAAAGAAATTAAATACCTATATACTCAAAAGTAATATTTGGAAAATATGAGTTTTGAAAGTTAAAAAGTACATGGGAATAAATTAACCAAAGTAAGTGCAATATATGAACAATAAAACTTCAAAAATTGTTGAGCAAAATTAAAGAAGATCTAAATAAATGGAGAGGTATAAAATATTCATGGATAGGAAGATTCAAGACTGTGAAAATGTCATTTCCTCCCAAATTAATCTATAGATTCAGCACAATCTCCATCAAAATCCCAGCATGTTTTCTTTAATAGAGTTGGCAATATGACTCTAAAATCTGCATGTCAAAAGACCTATAGTATGCAAAATTATCTTGACAATGGTGAAAAAATTGTAGGACTTACAATACCTAATCTCAAGATTTGTTATAATGCTATAGTAATCAACACAGTTGATATTCTTATTAGATAGACATGTAAACCAATAGAACAAATAGAGTCCAAAAATTGAACCACACTTACACGGCCAATTGATTTTTAATGAAGGTGGTGTTATTGGGAAAAGATCGTCTTTTCAAAGAGGTGATGGAACAACTGACTCTTATAGGAAAAAAAAATGAACCTTGATATCTACCTCACAATCACCAAATTAACTTGAAATGGATCACAGACGTAAATGTAAAAACTACCACTGTACAATTCCTATAAAAAACCATACTTGACAATCTTCGCAATCTTGGCATAGGCAATTATTTTTTTGGAAACAAAAAAAAGTAACAACTGAAAAGAAAAAAAACAAAGAAAAATGGTACTAATCAATTTTTTAAAATCTCATCAAAAAATAAAGCAACCAAACACAGACTGAGAGAAAATACTTGCAATAACTATAACTGACAAAAGAATCCATTATTACACCTCAAAAATAAGAGACAAACTATTAAAAATTGGCAAAATATTTGAAGATGTTTTATAAAAAAACATATAGGAGTGGTCAGCATGCATAAGACAAGATAGTCAACATCTTGATTCTTGATTTCTTCTTCAGATTGTTCGTTACTAGTATAGAGAAACACTACTGATTTTTGGGTGCGATGTTGTACCCTGTCATTTTACTGGATTTGTTTATTAGCTCTAGTAGCCACGTTGTGGGTATTTCAGGATTTTCCATACATAGGATCATGCCATCTGCAAATAGGTAGTTGTACTTCTTACTTTCCAATATGAATAATTCTTTTTCTTTCTTTCTTTCTTTTTCTTTCTTTCTTTCTTTTCCTTCCTTCCTTCCTTTCTCTCTCTCTCTCTCTCTCTCTCTCTCTCTCTCTCTCTCTCTCTCTCTTTCTTTCTTTCTTTCTTTCTTTCTTTCACCTACTCTAGCTAGCACTTTCAGTACAGTGTTGAATAACTGGTGACAGTGAGCATCCTTTTCTTGTTACTGATCTTAGAGGGAAAGCTTTCAGTCTTGCGCTATTGCATTATGGGGTTTTCCTGTTGAGGAAGTTTTCTTCTATTCTTAGATTTTTAATGATTATTTTTTTCCATGAAGTGTTGGCTTTTTTCAAATGCCTTTTCTGAATCAATTGAGATGATCATGTGATTTTTTTTCCCTTTTAACTTATTAATATGGGTCATTACATTAATTGATTTTCTTGGTTGAACCACTCTTACATACCTGGAATAAATCCCACTTGTTCATGGTGAATAATTATTTTAATGTGTTGAATTCATTTTGCTACTATTTTCTTGGGGATTCTTGCATCTATATTCATACAGGATATTAGTCTGTAGTTTTCTTGTAGTATCTTTATGTCATTTTGGTATGAGGATTGACCTCATAAAATGATTTAGGAAGTGTTCCCTCCTTGTCTATTTTTTTGGAAGAGTTTGAGCAGGATTGGTGTTAATTCTTCTTAGAATGTTTGGTGGAATTAACCAGTGAACTGGTTTCCAGGCTTTATTTGTAGGGGGTGGGGGTGGTGGATTACTGATTCAATCTCTTTACTTGTTGTAGGTCTGTTGAGATCTTCTATCTATTTCTTCTTGAATAAGGGTAGGTAGTTTGTGTGTTTCTAGGAATTTGTCCATTTCATTTATATTGTCTAATTTGTTGGCATACAGTTGTTCATAGTATTTTCGTATATTTCCTTTCCTTTCAGTGGAGATTGTAATAATGTTTCCCCTTTCATTTCTGATTTTAGTTATTTGTGGTCTCTCCCTTTTCTCATTGTCAGTTGATTTTATTGATCTTTTCAAAGAACCAACTTTCAGTTTATTTTATTCTCTCTATTGTTTTTTATTCTCTGTGTCATTTGTTTCCACTTTAATCTTTGCTATTTCTTCCCATCTTCTTATCCTGGGCTTAGTTTGCTTTTCCTTTTCTAGATCCTTCAATTTTGAGGCTAGGTCTCTGATGTCAGATCTTTGTTCTTTTTTAATGTAAGCATTCAATGCTATAAATTTCCTTCTCCACACTGCTTTTGCTGTGTCCCATGTTTTGGTATGTTGGTATTTTGTGTCTTCATTATCATTTCTTTTCAGAATATTTCATAATTTCCCTTGTGATTTCTTCTTTGACCCTTTGGTTGTTCAAGGGTATGCTTTTTACTTTCCACATATTTGTGAGTTTACAAATTCCTCCTATGTTATTGATTTCTGGCTGCATTCCATTGCTGTCAGAGAAAATAAATTGTATAATTTTAATATTTTTAAATTTATTGAGACTTGTTTTGTGACCTAACAGAAGTCTATCCTGGAGAATGACCATGTGCACTGGAGAAGAATAAGTATTCTGCTGCTGTTGGATGAATTGTTCTATATATTTCTGTTATGTGTAGACAGTTTATGGTATTGAAATCTTATATTTCCTTAATTGTCTCTAACTAGGTATTTTATCTGTAATTGAAAACCATATATTGAAGTCTCCTACTATTAATATAGAACCATCTATTTCTCTCTTCAACTCTGTGAATATTGACATCATATGTTTTAGGCCTCTGTTGTTAGAAGCATATATATTTACAATTATATATCTTTCATTGAACAGACCTATTTATTAGTATATAGCAACCTTTCTTTGCCCATTACAGCTGTTTTTGACCTAAAGTATATTTTATCTAATTTTACTATCACTACCCCAACTCTCTTTTGGTTACTCTTTGCATGGCATATATTGTTTCCATCCTTTCACCTTGAACCTACTTGTGTCTACGAATTTAAGATGATTCCGTTATAAACAGCATATTGTTGGTTCATGCTTTTGTTTTTCTCAATTTTACTGAGATATATTCACATACCACACAATCATCCAAAGTGTACAATTGTTCAAGTGCCATTATATAGTTGTGCATTCATCACTAATATTAATTTTTGAACATTTTCATTACCGCAAAAAAAAGTAAGAATAAGAATAAAAACTAAAGTAAAAGAGAACACCCAAAACATTCCATCCCCCCATCCCTCCCTATTATTCATTTACTTTTTGTCCCCATTTTTCTTCTCATCTGTCTGTACTCTGGATACAGGGAGTGGGAGCCACAAGGTTTTCACAATCACATGGTCGCACAGTGGAAGCTATATGGTTATACAATTGTCTTCCAGAATCAAGTCTACTGGGTTGCAGTTCAGCAGTTTCATGTATTTCCTTCTAGCTATTCCAATACATTAAAAACTAAAAAGGTACCTCTGTGTAAGGCATAAGAATAACCTCCAGAACGTGTTCTCGACTCCATTTGAAATCTCTCAGCCACTGAAGCTTTATTTTGTTTAATTTCTCTTCCCACTTTTGGTCAAAAAGGCTTTCTCAATTCCTCAATCCTAGGTCCAGAGTCATCCTGGGAATCATGTCCTATGTTGCTAGGGAGATTTACACCCCTGCAATTCAGGGTCATGTTTTTTTAAATCTATTTTGCCAGACTGCCTCTTGACTGGAGAATTTGAACCATTTACATTAAAAGTAACTACTGGTAATGCAGGAATTTCTTTTGCCATTTTGCTATTTAGTCTTCGTGAAGCATATCTTTTTCTTTGCCCCCCAATTCTTCTGTTACAGTCTACTATCATATTTATTTGATTTTTTTGTAATGTATACTTTGAGTTCCTTCTCATATCCTACTGTATATAATTTTCAGATATTTCCTTTGTGATTGCTATAGGACTTACATTTAACATTCTATATCTATAACAATCATGTTTGATTTGATACCAACTTAACTTCAATAGCATGTAAACACTGTTCCCATACCCCTCCGTTCTCCCTACTTTATGTTGTACTTGTTGCAAATTATATTTACATGTATGTCCCAAACCATAGATTTGTCATTACTTTATACGCATTTTCATTTTAGAACCTATAAGAAGTAAAAAGTTGAGTTACTTACCAAAATATACAATGCATTAATCCTGGCATTTGTAATTAACCCTTACGGTTACCTTTACTAAAGGTCTTTCTTTCTTTATGCTGCTTCTATCCACCGTCTACTGTCTTTTCCTTTCATTCTGAGGAACTACCTTTCGCATTGCTTGTAGGGCATGTCTAGTGGTAATGAACTCTTTCAGCTCTTATTTGTCTGGGAATGTCTTTTTTTATCATTTGTTTTTTTTATAATAAATTTTATTTTGAAATAAGTTCAATCTTACAGGAACAGTTGTAAAAACAGTACAAACCCCATACATAGAACTCCAGCATACCCCGATCCCCCTCCCCCGATCCCCCGATCCATCACCTTTAAGATCCTGTCACACCACTGTCTCTTTCTTTCCCTCCCTCTTTCCCCCCTCCCTCCCTCCCTAACACCCATCATCTATTGCTCTGTCCTCTGAACATATGAGAGCAAGCTGCACATATCTTTGAACAAACAATATAATTCACATATACCTTTCCCATGGACAAGAACATTATGTTATGCAATCTCATTAAACACAGCTAAGAAGTTCAAGAAATTCAACATTGATATAAAGCTTACATTCTATATTTCCTTTTTTTTTTTTCTTGTGTCCCATCTGTGTCCCTTTGAGCCTCCTCTCCTCTGACCTCAGATCCCATCAAGGATCATCCTTGGCATTTAATTGTCATCTATTTAGACTGTCATACTTTTTTTTCCCCAATTGTGGAAAGATATATACAGCCTAAATCTTCCTATTCCACCCCCTCCCTAGGATTCCATTAGTGGGATTAATCACATTTAGAATGTTGCAATGCTATTACCTTCCGACCATCCATTTCTAGAAGTTTCCCTTCACCCCAAACAAAAACCCTACTCTCATTTCTTAACTCCCCATTGCCCCTTCCCCCACTTCTTGGAACCCCTACTCTACTTTTCATCTCTTTGGTCATATTCTCTGATACTTTCCTTGTGTTTACCATGGGGCTTAAATTTAATCTCTTAAATCTATAACAATCTTGTTTTTCTTTGATACCAATTTAACTTCAATAGGACACGTAAACTGTGTTCCTATACTCCTCCATTCCCCCACCTTTATGTAGTTCTAGTCAAGAATTACGTATTTTACGTTGTGTCCAAAACCACCGATTTATCATTACAGTTTATGTATTTTAGATCCTGTAGGAAGTAAATAGTGGAGTTATAAATCAACAATATTGTGTCATGTGAGCGGTGCTGTGGGAAAGACTCCCTGTCAGGCTGGATTTCTTCGCTCAGCTCTGTGCTGTGTGTTCGGCCCCGGACAGGAGTAGCTCTGCCCACTGGGGAGATGGCTGCAAGTCGTGTGTCTCCCCTTTGCTCCCCTGGACCCGAGACAATCTGCAGTGGGTGTGGGAAGGGGTATCCTCCACCCCAGACACCGAGGCGTTAGTCCAGACTGCTCCCATCTTATCTGCAGCTGTTCCCGGGCTTTTTTTTTTTTTTTTTTTTAAAAACGCCAACCCACCGTTTCCCCACACCGCAGCGTGGCCGAGGGACTCAGCCTCCTCACTCACTCGTTTCAGAATGCAGACTCCTGGTTTCACCAAACGCACGTTCCTTGTGGCTTTAGCAGAACTTGTTCAGCTGGTGCTACTCTGGAAGTGGTGTTCTGGGTCCTTTCTGGTTTTTCATCTAGCGTTTTCCACGGAGGTGTTTTTTTCTCTGTCTCACCTAGTCGCCATCTTAGGTTCCTCTGGGAATGTCTTAATCTGTCTCATTTTTGAAAGACAGTCTTGCCAGATATAGTATAATGAACAAATGTGTCCTTCATCTAGGTAGACAGATTACAAATATTTTGCTATATTTCCTATCTTTTTCAGTTTTTATGTGTGCATATGTATACACATACTTGTTTTTGCGATTAGCATTTGAAAGTAATTGGTTGCAGAAATCATAAGACTTTATCCCTAAATATTTCAATTTGTATCACTTACGAGAAAGAACTTTCTCCCTATTCTATTTTCCTGCCTCACAATTAGAGTAGTCAACTATCACAGCAAATAGGAGCCAAAGGAGACATGACTACTACCTGGAATGGGGCCTCAAGGATGGGATCCTGAAACAGATAAGGACGTTAAGTAAAATCCAAGGAAATTTGAATAAAGTATTAGTTAATAAAAGTGTAGCAATGTTGATTCATTAATTGTAACAAAGGTACCATGCTAATGTAAGTTGTTAATAATAGAGAAAACTGTAACAATAAAGCTATTCTAAATTTAAAAAGTTAATTAAAATTAGAATAATTCATATTTATTTTTTCTCCAGAGTGTCCATCCAAATGTCTTTTATAGCTTGGTTTGTTTGTTTACTTTAATCTAGAATGTCACTAAAGTTCTCACTTTTTCTTTGGTTATCATGTAAATGAACCCACGTTTTGGATGAGCCACTTTAGGCTTGGACCCTATGACTTTCTGAAAAAATTCTTGCCAGCTTTCTTCTAGATCTGAGGCACTTTTTGTAATCTTTGGTTTTTGTGCCCTTGGCAATGTAAACGTTCTCTTTCAGTTCATCCTTCAGAAATTCACGTGAACCATCTGAGAATCATTCTGCCATTTTTTCCTTGTTGTATTGTTGAATATCCAAGAGATGCCTGTTTATAGGCTTAATGCAATTTTGATTACACAAACCTAACTGTGAAATGATAAGTGGCATCATTTGCAGATATTGAGACTCAGGTTAAATGACTATAAAAAGTACATACAAATAAGAGAAGAAGTCTTGTAACTCCAAGGTCTGTGGTGTTTCTCCTACAACTGCCACTACTGGACACCGTAGCATTTATGAAGTAGCTGCCTAGAAACTGAAAATCCTAGAGAACACCATTTTTTTTCATCAGAGGACCATGCTTATGTCATCTTCACATATGAAAATATTAATATTATTTTTCAATAGGTCATCTCTTGTCTTCAATTAAAAAATATAAATTGTAGAGAAGGCATGGGGCCTTAATGTAGACCTAATTGTCCTTGTTTCCAGTAACAAAGATCGGCCCATTCTAACTGTAAGTAACCATTTTCATAATGTCACTGCTGTCTTCACAATAATTCAGCAGCCTTTACTGTATCAGAGCTTAACTGTTTGGCCTGGCTTTAGAAGTTATATATCCTAAATATATTCTCTCCTACCTATTAGAAATTATTGTATTGCCATTTGATCCAAACACACATCCTTGCCTAGAGTCATACCAATCATCTTATTCTCAAAATGAAATTCCTCCTTTCTGCTCAGCATGTGCTTACCTGCCTCCTTTCCTATCATATCCATGCTTGGTAGTCCAGCCAACTTCCCTCCACTTGGCTCCAAAATGTCATTTCCCACTCCCCAAACAGAGTCATCTCCGTTTCTGAAGTTTTCCCATGTGTATCGATTTTCTGTCCACTCAGGGAAGGGAAGAGCTCATGCTGTTCCCACATTTCTCAAGTCCTTTGCAGTATGCTGAACACAGTGTAATTGCACAAACCATATTTCAGTTATTTATGGTCAAAAGAAGGACCTATGGATACTACGAGGAGAAGCTGGAAGGTGAAGGAACAACCAGCCGCAGTTCTGAGACTTTATTTCCTCATCCATGAGGTCATTACCTGCTCTGTTCTTGCTCTGGGACTTAGGTGAAGTGAAGTAATAAAAGAAAATTCCTTTGTGGAGCCTAATTTCAAATATATTCTGTATTTTCAGCCACAGAAAGGATATATGAGAACTCACCTACAAATACATAATGCTCGTTTTTCACCTGCGGAATAAGAGAATCACCAAATATTTCTAGGATTGGGCTTTAGATTTTCCACTGAGATGTATTCTGTGGAAGATCTTTGAGGCTGCATAGAAAAAGAATGTTGCCATTTTCTCACAAGCATTCTAGGCCAGAGGGAGAGAGTCAGCATTTTGTGTGGTTGGAGTATAAATAAAGGAAACTTCCCTGGAGCTGTTTTGGATGTGAAGCTGGCCCAATTTTGAGAGAGCTACATCTCCAAGGAGCTGATCCAGAGAGTCATCTCGAAATAACTTGGAAGCAGCTCAGAGGTTGGATCTGTGTTGTAGGGAGGACAGAAATAAAGAGAAACATCAGGGCAGCTGAATGGATTACTGAACTAGGAATTCAAACAGAGTGGTACAGGAGTGAGGGGGTAAGACAGAAAAGGGGATACTTCTTTAAAAATGGTGTAGACAATCTGCAGCAGAGCTAAAGATGCTCTTTCTACCAGGGTTGCTGGAACACTTTCTCCTTCATTGCTATCAGGTCTTTTCTTTTGGAAAGGTTGCTGCTACTGATGTTGTAACAGAAAATCCAAATAAAACTACAAACAACTGTGCTTCCCATACCCAGTAAAGGCTTACCAAAGGGTAAGCTGGATGGGTGGAGAGGAAAGTGATTAAACACTTGAAAGCAAGCCAAGAGATGTCAAATGAGGGAGCAGCCTAAAAATAACAAAACAAGGACCTCACTCTGCAAAGTTGAAGGCTCTCCAAGAATGACCAGACACTCAGCAAATCGTATTTAGCAACTACTTCATCTCAGGCCCTTTGTCAGATTTTGCTCTCCCAGGAATTCATTTTCAAAAAATGCCTGTGTGGGAAAGGATCTAAGAGAGTATCTAGTCTAGAGGCAAAAACTGGAAGCCTTCAAATATGCACTGTTTGATTTTAAAATTTGAATTTAAAAAATAAAACTCATTAGACCACATATGCACACATCAGTTATGGGTAGTTCTAAGTCAATCTTGTGTTCTTGAGCCATGCATTTACCTGAAATGCTTTCCTGGCCTGCAAAGCATGTGAGTTTTCAACTCCTGAACATCACCAGGTTTTTGTTCATGGGAGAACTGATTGTGAGAGTGGTTAAGGGATTTACCTCCATTTTAGTTGGTGACTAGTAGCAGGGGCAGGGCTAGGATTTGATTTCCTTACTCCCAACCCACTGCACTTGCATCAGAGCTGCTACTGCTTTTTCTGTGTAATTGTGGAGAGAATCACGTCCCAAATAACTCTCTTGAGTTATTCAAAGTGTCAGTGTCAGAGCAGCTTATGACTCCAATCTATTGCTCTAATCACTCAGGGTCCCCCAACCCCGATGCCTTCTGCCTCTTTTCACTCTTTCCCAGGTTAATAACACAACAGAGCAATCTTAGACAGGCTTTAGAATATTTGGAACAAACTTAGATAGACTGCTCCAAAAATCAATTACCCTTTCAGCTCTACTGAAGGGACATGGCATGGGTAGTGGCAGCCACTTAAACCCTTTCCTTCTCCCTGACCCCTGGACTAAATTCCTTATCCTCGCCCCTTTTAGGCTGCAGGTTTAGTTCTTCAGTCTTCTCTGCACCAGAGAGACACTTCGTCTGGGTAATTGTCCTGATATGGACAAGAGATTGCAGCCTCCCTTCATCCCAACATCATCCCACAGAAGCTGACAGCACAGAATGATTTTCAGTTGCAGCTGAATGGGGTGAGAGTATTGTTTTAATTGCTATTGACTAACAGTAAATTAAGCAAGGCAACAGAGAAGACAGGAGGTGAAGGGGATGGGAAATGTAGTTCTGTTCTGAGGCATAAATTCAGAACTATTGCAGTTGTACTGTAATTCTGAAAACCTGAAAACTGAGAATTTATGATTTTTTTTTTTTTAAACTGGAGTAGATTGCATTCTCTTTCTAATAGTTAGGTTTAGTTTGTTCTCTATCAAAAAATGACAGGGCAATAAAAGAGGTTTTTGCTTTATGACACTGGAATATTTTAGATAAGACTCAGTGCTGAGGCTTAATTGAGTTTATGCTGGTTGAGAGCAATAGCCAAGTGGAGAGAGGAAGTGGAATGATGATGGCGTTGCAGCCCCCAACCAATTAAGCCACCATCTCAGAAACAAAAGAGGGAAAACTGGTATTTTGTATGTTAGAAAAATCAACAGTCCTTTCAACCACTGAAAGCCACCTGTGCCCACCCTTGGGCTAGGTACTTTGGGAGATTAAATAACAATAAAAACAGAAAAGCATGGTCCTGTGTTGTATGTAACTTGGTTTGGAAAATAGAAAAGATGTTTAAAATAAAACCTAGGTTGTGTGATTCAACCAGATCATATGACTGTGAAGAAGGAAAAGGTCAGAGTGCGTTAGAGGAATCGAGGAAAATTTCTGGAACAAAGTAAGCCCTGTGGGACCTGGGGAAATGGAGAGAAGTGTGGAGGGGATGGCCAGGAGGTGAGGTTGATACGCTGTGGGTGAGGCTGGAATGGCAGAGGGTCACTGAGGAGACTTACAAGTCTAAAGCAGAGGATCTGTGTTGGAAAGTTGGTGGCAGATGGGTTCAAATGCCAGCCGTTCAAGGACAGAGCTGCCATTGGCTTTGTAAGGACATCATCCCAACATACCGATAGGGTCAAAATCCTTCTCCTGGCAATAGAAAATAAGGCGTATTCTCTTGGTGGAACGACTTCAAAGCCCTGGGAAAATACTTGTCTTCACATCTGTCCCCTGATCTGCTTGATGATGTCTGAAATCATCTGGCCTGGGCAAAAGACTTTCCTCCTGCCATGAGAGATGAGGTTTCAGATTCTGGGGACCTTGCGAAAGAGGACTCGGAAACTTATACTGAGTAGTCAGTTGCTGATAGCCAAGGCTTTTCTAAGAAGACAGTTCAGGGAATGGAGAAGGAGAGTAATGGTGACAGAGGAAGGGACACACGGTTGGGGGAGGTGAGCAGCAAGAAAAAGCACACAAAGGGAAGGCCTGCTGGTGTGGTAGAAGAAGGAAAAGAGCAAGGCCATTTAGACTCCCAATTTCTTGGGAAGCTTTCAAATGAAGATGGAAAAATTTACATTAGATTAGAGAATTAGAGGTCCTGTAAGTAAAGCACCTGGCACAATTCCAGGCACCAGCAGGTACTGAAAAAATGGTAGAAATTATTAATTTAATGAAAAATATGGGATCCTCATGAAAGAATGCTACCAACGTGACAATTTTGACAACTGTAGCTATGATAAAAGAGGACCTCAGGTTTAGTCGAGAAATTATTAAAGGTCTCTTCTTGTTCTTCACCCAGGGCTTCCCAAAACCAGCATGCAATCTTGTCACATCTTCTTTCTCAGGGCCTCGGGATACATCTGTTGTTTTTATCTACCCACAATGCATTTCTTGTTTTTCTGGCAACTGTACTCTAATCTTCCTTAACGAAAATGTCCCACTCTGCTCTTTTCTCTTCTTTTTTGTATTAGAGAAGTTGCAGGTTTACAGAAAAGTCATGCAGATAATACAGAGTTCCCAAATACCCCTGACTACACATGCAGCTTTCCCTATGATTAACATTTTGCATTGGTGTCTACCTTTGATATGATCAATGAAGCAATATTATTATAATTATACTAATTATATTCTGTAGTTTACATTATGGTTCTCTCTTTGTGTTGTACAGTTCTATGGCATGTTTTAAAAAAATTTATTTTGGTAACACATATACAACCTAAAACTTGCCATTTTATCCACTTTCAGTTATACGAGTCAGTGGTGTTAATTACATTCACAATGTTGTAGCACCATCACCACCATCCATCGAGTTTGTGTGGACTCAAACCTACTTCCCAGTTGCAGGGTGGGCAACTGGCCCAGCTGCTCCAAGTCAAAATAGTGCATCTTTCTGGCCATATGTCCCCCTAGGGATTTGAATGGTGTCTAAAAAATGGTCCACCCTGAGTAAGTCAAATGTCTACTGGAACTATCGGGAAAAAGAAACTTTCTCCTGGGTTGCTGAGAGGACAGGATGAAAGCTGAGCTAGTCTACTGAGAAGAATCTGACAGAATGAAGCCAAAAGAGAGGAAATCAAAGGACAAATGAAGAGAGACGGTCCTGGTGTGAGCATAGCAAACGTGCCAGACACTGTTCTAAGGGCTTTACATATCAACTTTCATTAATCTTTTCACAAACTACATAGTTACTATTATTATCACCACCACCACCTCCTCCCCATTTTAGAGGAAAGAAAGCTGAGTCACTCAATGAAATGTTAAATAACTTGTCTAAAGTTACATAGCAAGTAAGTATCAATTCAGGGATTCAATCCCAGGTACTCTGGTTTCAGAATCCTTGCCTTAACCAGCACTTGTGCTGTGTCTTCAAAGGGTGCTTCAACTTCTAGATCTTTTGTACTTTTCAGTTATCTGAAACTGAATTTCCTTTTTGATGTAAGCCAGTTTGAGTTCAAATTTCTGCCTTTGGCATTCAAAAGAGTCCTGAGCAATTGAATTGCACACTCAATATTGTCTCTGCCTTTCCCATGACCCCAGCATTACCCTGGGCCTTCCTCTTCACCTTCTAATGTCAATGCCCCCCCAATATATATATATATATATATATATATATTTATATATATTTATATATATATATATTTATATATTTATATATTTATATATGTGTGTGTGTGTGATTTTCGTTCAATGTCCTCCACATTCTGGTACAAATCTGAGTTAGGATCTTGTTTCCATTTCTCCTCTACAAAATGTTTCTTATTTTTACCTGTAAGTTTTACCTGTAAGTGATCTCCCTAACCTGGACAGCTGAGCTAATTAATGACCCCCTATAAATCCATTGATACCCCGAACCTATGCTCAGTTGTATTACTAGGGAAGAAGTCTAAAGCAGTATTTTGCAACCTTCTAAAAATCCATACCCTCATTAAATAGAGTAATCTTAAGAGTTCCTCTAATGTAATTTGGGAATTTCAAAATAAATTAAATTAGACCCTTGAGTTCTTAGGACTCACGTTTCCCATTTCCTTTTCCTCTTGCAAGATGTGGGTGGGAGGCTGCAAGCTTCCCTCTATCCAATGCTCCTTGTTCTCTTGAAAGCAATGGTTGAAATGAAACTTCAGTCAAGATTTCCTTGCAACCGATTCCTCCTTTCTTAGGCATTCTGTTTTCAAGTGCCTACTCTTTGTTTTCATCAGCCACCTCTCACCAGTTCTGCCACTGAAACAAGAGAGTATACTCTGTGTGCATGTGTGTGTGTGTGTTCACATGGACCTGTGACAAAGGGAATGCCATATACTATGTTTTTGATACAAAAATGTGAGATATATTTTTACTGTCTGTCTCTGAATTTTGTCATCTAATAACACACTTGGTTGTGCTCCAAGATGTGTGGGTTGCTTGGGTGCTGGTCTGTAGTGAAAGGATAAGAAGAATAATTGGTTAACACAAGGCCTGGGGAAGGGACTGCAGTATGAGACAGTGCTGATTTTGATGGGAGAAAACTGTTGTTTCCATCTTTCATTGGGAGAGGAAGCATCCGCAAACTGAAATCTCTGGGACTGGGGTGGATATCTTGAAATGTTCATGGTCCTCTGCTTGACAATTTGGATTTGTTTGAGACTTTGCCCTGCCTCAGAGGCATTTAGGGGAGTGATCTGTCTGCAACTAACTCCTGAATTGCTTTCCCACCCCTGTGTGCTCTAAAATAACTCCCAACTTGCTGAAGCAACCTAAGCTGCTCTCCCAGATACTGGTTACACCCTGACAGGTTCTTAAATTTTATTCATGGCCTCCCCATCTTCTGATGATTCTATCCCCTGATTTTCCAGTGAAACAGATCTGCAAACATAGCAACTTAAACCTCAAACCACTTCCAATCCCAAAGGAAAGATCAATATGATAAAGCAGAAAACAAACACAAACTTATGGGTTTATAATGGAAAAAAATTCTGCCCACATCTCAGGAAGATCTGACTGTCCTAACATCCTATATTTAGAGTGAACTGAATGGTTATTGTTTCCAGTGATTAAGGGGGATTATGCTGGATTATCATAGTTCTGCAATGAGATTTCTGCCCAATACAGGAAAAAAATCCTTCTTAATTATAGTCTCCCAGACTAGGGATTGTGGCAAGCTCCTTGTATCATAAGGGCGGTGGTGAGTCTTTTTGGGTAACTCGATGTTGGGGAAGATCCTGGTGGAGACACCTTTCCATCCTTCAGCAGTGCCCATTAGACCACATAGGTCCAGTTCAACAGCAGCTGGGGATGGGAGACTCTCAGGAGACGCTAAGCTCCATCTCTAGTGCCTAACATGCTTGAAATTCTTGGGAATGAATGTGTAGAGTTAAGAATAAATCTCATACTATTTCTCTAGCATACCCTGAATATACATGGTTAATTTCTCCAATGATTTTCCTGTAACTGAGGGAATGTGCCTTTATGAATTTCTTGAACAACCCTTATATCTTGATGGGAACTTTTCTTGAACCCATATAACAGAAATGGAAGTAGAACTCATGTATCTTGAATATTTCAGCTCTGTCCTAAGTCTCAAAAAGAAGTATATATTTCTTTTTAATGCCAGTGATTTCTGTTGAACTGTTCAATTGCATTCCTTTGATGGTGAGCTATTTAATCAGATTTTTCTGTGCCCTGACTTCATCACCATATGAAAAGTAATTTTTGCTCTTTTCAGTTCATTGGGTGAGTAAATGCCCGCCACCATCCGGGACATCACTGCTCACTGCCATTTCAAGTTCTTGCTCCCAGGCCTCACTCCAGCTTTCTTCTCCAGTTACCTTATCTCATTTCCCAGTTGCTTGACCAAGTGATGCTTCCAGAACTCCATGGCAATCTCAAGGCAAAGAGTTGCTGGGACAAAAATGATGCATGTGGATACTCTTTCAGTTCATCATATGAAAGGCATAGACACTCCATCCATCTTCACTATTACTTCTTTGACCCAAATATCTCATTGCTTAGATCTTTTGCCTTTATATAATTTCATCTTGTACCCAAATTACCAATATTAATAACAGGTCACCTTTTCTGTGCTCTGAGAAAAGAAGAATAAAACTTGAATACTCTGAGAATTAGATAATTGATTAATGCAATATATCTCAGTAGGAACACCTTTCTGAACCTCTCGTGTCTTGTTTCTTCTCTGGAATTTCACCCTGCCACCCAACTCAATGAAAGAGATTTAATTGCTTGGAAAGAAGTAGAATGTGATTCCTGGGCTATTTTAAACCACAGTTTTGCCAGGGATGTGAAAACTATAAGAAATCTTATTATTGAGTGATGCAATTTTATCTATATTTTCCCAATTCATCCCATTAGAAGATAGAGAAGGAAGGGAGGCAAAATGTACTTAGAGACCTAGATGAGAGATGCCGTTGGGTTTATGATATTTCCACTGTGGAAAGGAATAATTGTGAGCAATTTCTAGTGATTTCTAATGGGTATAGTAGGCACAGAGTTTAGATTTGCTTAAGACATGAATAACTGAAAAATCAAGTGTCACCCTTATAGTCCTTTCCCTGGCATCTATTAATCAAACATAATAAAAATATAAAATACATTAGTGAGATAACTTCACTTTCCACTAATTATTCTCTAGTGTTAAGCAGAATTGGTACAGCTTATTTATAACCAATTGTAGTCCAATCTTTGTCTAAACAGTTTTCTTTATTATAATGGGGAACTCTAGGCAATTTTCAATGCTTTTGGGGTCCTTTTTTTTATATTCAGCCTCTTACTAAATACAGGCACCACTTAATGGTAATGCACTTTGGAAATTAAATGCCCTCAAGTTGCAGTTAAAGACTTTTATCGCAATTCATCTCTCAAATCAGTGGGTGCTAAGGCACAGGGAGCAAGGTTTCTCCTCTCAGCAAAACTTTCCCTCGTGAGAACCTCTCCTTTTTGTTCTCAGAGATTCAAAGGAATATTTTCTACTAGCTTATTTTCTGGCTCACTGTTTCTCTCTTCAGCTGTACCCAATATGCCATGGAGCCCATCTATTGAGTTCCTAATTTAAGCTATTGTATTTTTCAGTTCTAAAATCAATTTTGATTTGATTTGTTTTTATAAATTCTAGTTCTCAAGTGAGTCTCCATTTCTGTCATCTATTTCCTTCAACGTATTAATCACTAATAATTTAAATGCCATATCTGATAACATTGATATCTGGGTTATCCGTGGTTCTGTTTTTATTGTTTCTTTCCTTTTTATTTTTCTGCTTCTGATCCTGTTTTTAGTAATGGATTTTAATTGAATGCTGAATAATGAATATGAAAAACTTTCAGCTGCTTTCTGCTTGGCTTCTCAGCCTCCTGCCTTATGCTAAGAATGGGCAAAGGCCCTGAGGAAAAGGCCCAGAAAGGAAGGTTCACTTCGATATTTCCTTCTCTCTGGGTTCTTGTCTCTTAAGTCCTGGCTGCCTCTGCGGGTCTATGCCTTTTGACTTATTTTACCTTAATCTGGCCCTTCTAGTTGATTTTGGCTGGGTAGTTGATCTGCTACAACTTTCTCCATTACAATCAGAGCATAAATCTTTTCATGTGGTTTGGAAATGCAGCTTTCAAAAGGAATTAAAAAGCATGTGTTCATTTCCCAGGTGACTAATTATTTTGGTCAAAGCTGTGTCTTTCAATTACAAGCTAAAATATCCTGGCTTCTTCAGGATATTCTTTTGCATAATTTTTCATATCTTTAAACTTTCTCCTGGGCAAGAAGTGACATTTTTCTGGATCCTTATGTTTCTCAAGCCCAAGTCTCTTTTAACGTACATAAGTGACTTCAAGTAATAAATTGGAAGATCAGCTATTTTCATAGCTGCAATTTGTAAAACTCCAGCATGTTAATAAGGACTACATGTAAAATACTTTAGGGTCACGATAATACCACCTGAATTTTTATACATATAACACATTTATTTGGCAGAACTTTTCAGAGCCTTTAATATACTATTATAAGCCTCAATAAAGTATATATAGTATTCAATGTTTCTCAAACTTATATGACCAAGGAACCCTTTTTCATAAAGTTATCTTGAAGCGTAAACAAATGAGGGAAAAACTTTGGGTTAAATACTCTTACCACATAATTAGAAATTTATGGACAAGGACATTTTGAAAAATAGTAAGGGCTGAAATATCCCTTATATATGTAAAGTGCCAATTTAGTTCACCCAACTTGGGGAAGTAGGCTAATTTACTAGTAAGTGAATTTTTGTAGTCCGTTACTATTTTTAACTTGAATAATTTGTGAATATGTACCAGCACTGGTTCTTAAATATAAGTATACAAGGGATGTTAGTTTTCTTTAAGTCAAAATTTCTTTTAAACATGCAGCAACCCCTGTGAAATAAATGATATCTGCATTTTAAAAAGGAATAAATTGAGGAAAAAAGAAAAAGCTGAGCAACTCTTAAAGATTATAGAAGTATTACATGGCTGAGTTGGGATTTGAAACCAATAATATCTAACTCTAAAATAAAGTCATTAATAATCAGATTCCCACAATACCAGATTAAGTTGTACTACAAAAGGACAAAGGAAAAATGATGAGAGATTTGGGAAAACTTTGAGCTCATCAAACATTTTGTCTGTTAATTTAAGTTAGAGTTAAACTAGGATGATGATTAGATCTTCTTCCAACTATCTTTAGTAACCCTTGAGATAGAAAATTCCCAGAAGGAAGGAGCACTGTACATTTTGATGGTAATAATATATGATAATATACTATAGCTATCACTTCAATAGTTTTTAGTTTATGTGCAAATGACTGTATTAAGTGATTTAGATATATATAATTAATTTAATCCTCACAATCATTAAAATGGTATTAATACTAATTGCAATTGAAGGAAACTTTATCAATTATTAGGTGTTTATTGTGTGATAGGCAAGCCTTTTTACATGCAGAATCTCTTTTAATTCTCACAGATAAATGAACAGCATAGAAAATAATTATGTTTTCTATGTTACTGAGGCATAGTGTCTTTAAATGGGTGTCCCAATATCACCTGATTAGTTATCCCAACCAGTTTGTATAAAACAAAACTTGTTTTTTTTTAAAAATCACCATACTACTCTTGAGCTAAGGCCTAGAGAGTTGTATTAATGGGAAAAAAAGGCTGTGAAACACTGCTTAAATTCTATGCCTTTTTATGTTTTCTCATTTAAAGTCCCATAAAAGATTGATGACCAGTGCCTAAGCAATTATATTGTTCTATGTGATTGTTATGGTTAAATACTAAATGTTATGGGATTGAAAGAGAATTAATCATAAGGCAATAGTTAAAAAAAAAGTCCCAAGAACATATTTTGCAGTCTTTTACTCTGGCAAAATTGCAGCTAAACTCCCCAAAGATAATAAATGTAATTAATTTCTAACACTGGTAATCACAGGATTCATTTGAGAATGGCAAATGTGGGAGTAGGAAAATACATTTATGGCCATAAAAATGACAGTGTAGTGTTCTTTGTATTTACATTTGGGTGAAGTCACTGTTCCCTCATTACCAACTTCCCTAACTCATCCCAAAATCCTGGTTAGGGAAGAGGATAATATTTTGATTAAGGACTTAAGTAATCCTTAACAAGTGCCCAGGTTAATGCTTCAATAGGATCTTTGTGTAGATAAATGTAGACATTAGGAGATTCCATAAATGCACAAATACAAGGCAAGGTTGCTTCTCAAAATTATGTCTCAGAAAAGTCTGTGGTAGATCTTGTTCTTATTCCCAATTATTTCTTCCCTCCCTGTAGGTGGGATCTATGTCTGTCCCAGTTGCCACGTGACTTGCAGGGCTCTCTGAGGGGTGAGTAAATTTCCCACCCCATAGATTGAGTATGGCAATTGGACTTGCTTCAGTTAATGGACTGTGTTTAAATGCGAGTGTGCAACATCTAAGCAGAATCCTCTAATTGTCAATGAATGATTCCTCCATTGGAGTTTATGTCTTTGGTAAGGTTTCCTCATCCTGCCTGGATGCCAGAATAAAGATACATGGGACGGAAGGGCATGGAACTGCAGTGGCATACAATGTGGATAAGAAATAAACCCTTGCTGTATAAGTCACTGTGGTAGATTGAATTACATACCCCAGCAAAATCGTGTTCTTCATCTTACTGCACTTCCCTGTGGGTGTGAACCCATTATAAATAGGACCTTTTGAAACTGTTATTTTTAGTTAAAATGTGGTGCAAATGAATCAGGGTGGGCCTTAATCTATGTTATTGGAGGCTTTATAAAAAAAAGAAACTGAAAGCCAGAAGCCATAGGAAGTTACAGGGAGAAGCCATAAGTCAGCAGAAACCAGAAGAGCAGAAGGGAGCCCCAAGGATTGCCAGCAGTCAGCCCCAGAATGTAGTAGACTCCAGAAGAATGCATGCCTTACTGATATCTTGATTTTAGACTTCTAGCCTCATAACCAGGAACTGATAAATTCCTGTTGTTTAAGCCAACATATCAGGGGATATTTGTCCTGACAGCCTGGCAAACTAAGGCTGTCACTGGGATTGAAATGTTGTTTGTTACTGCAGTAAAACCTAACAAGAGTTGACTGATGGAGTTACCTTATATACAAGTCTTTTCTCTCATTTCTAGGGCACTGTTTTAATTACTTAATTTTAATTTTAATTAAATCAAAGACCGAAATCAAAGCTAAGTTTGGATGTTTCTATTGTTCTCTTCGGGAAGCTGATTAAAAAGTTGGCAAAAATTTAGCACAAACTTAGTAATAGTAATTATTCCAGGGATAGGAACTCAAAATTACAAATGTTAGAAGTCTTTGTGAGATGGTGCTTGGAAGACTTTAAAGATCACTGTAAATAGCATTATATTACTGACCACTTTGCAAACATTAAGAAGATATACTCACATGATTAATGAGGTAAATAGCAACAAATGTATATCAATAAACACTTTCTTTTCAAAACAGCATTTGCAGTGACAAAACAATTAGATCTGATTAAAAAAGATGCTGTATCTTAAACAATGTAGAAAGCAGAAATATAAATTGAATTTTTGAAATCTGTGTTAGATGCCTCAATATTTGACTAGCGATGATAACTAAACTACTGCTGAAGATGCATGTGAAAAATTAGAATATTTTATATGGAATGTAAAAATGAAAACTATTTCTAAACTAATATATTCTTGTATGTAATATGTAATTTTAAATATGTATGTATAACTACATTCATAAATTAATATTGTCAGTACATATTGAAGTGTTTTCAACTGTCTCTCTAACAGTTTATGTTCTCAAGGTGGTAAATGGTGGTTTAATAAAAATTGTTTTGAAGAAATTTTACTTGAAAAAATGGAAGGTAATCTGATATTGGGAGTCATCCTGTATCTTAAAGAAAGAGTATATGGCTCAGTTATGGGTCATCATTTTATTCTTAGCAGCCTGGAAACTCTGAGATTACTGGTCCTATATTTCACCATGCAGCAATTGACCCTATTAAAGCCCTTTCTTTAGAAAAGAAGTGAATATATAGATATAGATATAGATATAGATACACACACACACACACGCATGTTATGTAATTATGTTCATGTGCTGAGAGTTGAAGAAATGCATATTGGGCAGTGAGAATGCAACAGAGATAAGGTTGGATCCCTAAGCTTCAGGTGTAAGCAACATGGGATTGTTTCTACTCTTTGTTGAATTATAAAATACCAGAGGTATGGCACATTTCGAATAAGAAGATACTTAAGTTGAGCCTTGAATACATTGAATTTAAGATGCCTGCCGTACATTGAATACAAAATGTCATGCACATAATGAGACATTATATGGTTCTGGTTCATAGGATAGACAGATGCCTGGAAAGTGTAGAGAGATTTAAAGTTTTCATCAAATAATTGGTACCTAAGGTCATGAGAGAGATGAGGTAATGGGGGGGTATATAGAATTTTAAGATACAGCCTTAATGAGATTGATGGGAAGTGGTGAACAGGCCACCTAAATTAAGTTAATCATGTAGGAGGAAAATAGGAGCAGTTGGTGTCATAGAACCCAAGGGTGGAGAGTGTATGGCTGGTAATGTCAAATACGTAAGTCAAGCAAAAAAAGGAATGAAAAATACCTGTTGGATTTAACTATGTGAAGATCACTGATGACCATGATGATAATGATTATTGTTGAATGATAGTATAGAATCCAGGTAAGAGCTAATTGAGGACTTTATAGAATATAAAGAAATCAAAGCAGAAACTATAAATAACTCTGTACAGAAGATTGGTTATGAAAAGAAGGAAAGATGGAGGGGTAGCTGGTGGGGCATATTAGATTAAAAAACAGTGCTTTTATTTTTAGTTGGCTGACCTGTTAATTTAGAAACTTCTATTGGATCATCAAAATCATGTATCAGCTTTCTGTTCTGTGTAAAACATTTAATAGAGTATTGTATGCAAAAGGAGTAAAGTAAACAATCATTTAAAAAGTCATTTGTTTCTTTATTTATTTCAATAAGAATGAAAGGCTCTTAAGAATTGGACCTAGGTTAACCTTCTTGAGTATTTCCCCAAAGTTCCTCACATGGGCTTGCCATGCCCTGTCTACTTACACCATCTCCATGGAACTCCATGCAGTCCTGCTTTAAAAATCCTGCAGTCTCTGGTAGTTACCACTGGAGGTAACTCATCTCCCTTATCTTGCAATGATGATTGGGCAACTTATTCACATCCCTTTCTTCCCCTTGCCCCTGTCCTGCTCTATATGGCTTCAGAGCTCCATTAATCTAGGAGGTAGAAGGTCAGTATTTTAACCCAAGTGTCCAGGCAAACCATTCTGAGATAGCAGACACAGGAACCCACTCCCTTTCTATTTCTTTACAGGGGCCCTCCAGGAGTTGGGAGAGTAGCAAATTCAGACCCAAAAAGTTTTGTCTATTTAGCCTTAAATTCTGGTGTGTAGGACTGTGAAGTCAATAAAATTTCATATGAAGCTAGCACTGGATTAGATTGTATTGCGGAATCTGAAAGTTGGATAGTATAGAAATATTTATGTGATGCCGCTCCCTCAAAACACATATAAACACAAGTTCAGCTGATTGAAAGGCTAAATATGCTTTGGAAAACAGCATCTAATCTTCATATAGTATTTCTTTCTTCAGATTGAGATTGTTAAGTTTCTTCAAGTTTGCATTCCAAAGAATGATCCACAACTCTCAAGATTCTTAAAGGATTTATACTTTTAACTGATATTTTTTACATTGTCAATTTCTCTCTTCATAAGGGATATTTCAAATTTTGCTGTTAATTCATATTATTGTAAGGGGCAGTCCTTGAAGCCAAACTGATTTCCCTTAGCCCTACGTATACATCCTGTGCTCAGGACCAAGTTTGTCAGCCTGTTGGACTAAAACACAATCCCTTAATTGATAAGGAGACTGCTGGTAAATTCCTTACTTCAAATGTCCTGACCAAACGTAACTATCCACTGGAGACAGTCTGATTCTTGTGCGCAGTTTTAAGACACCCAGCTCACACCCCGGTGTTGTATTTGTCCCTGAAAGGGAGGGAGCGGGGGTCTTTCCCTGTAGCACACAAACACAAGAGAGGGGTGCTGTGCATAGAATATCTCCCTGCATTGGCCTAGGATTGAGACCCACTGGCTACGGGGAACCCATGTCCACCAGCCAAGCTGAGCTCACTCCTTCTCTTCTCTTATGTGAGAAAACATCTTTCCATCAGAGCTTGTGTGAGTTGTGCTTTTGCTGGCAACCCCAACACCTGTACTGGAGTGGTTGACATCTCTTTAGGTGTCTCTCCTTCTGACTGACAAATATCAAATTTCTGGATTATAGTTTCCAGAAATTAAAGTTTACCCTCTCAAAATCAATACACACATAAATACTCCATGTTCTTTTTTTTTAATTTACCTTTCTCATTATCTGTGATATCTTTTTTTAATGCAATTTTATTGAAACATATTCACATACCTTATAATCATCCAAAGGGTACAATTAATTGTTCACAGTATCATCACAAAGTTGTGCATTCATCACCACAATCAACTTTTTGCACATTTTCATTACTCCAAAAAATAAGAATAAAAATAAAAGTAAAAAAGAACACCCAAAACATCTCATACTCCTTTCCCTCCCTATTATTCATTTGCTTTTTGTCCCCCTTTTATCTACTCATTTGTCCAAACACTGGATAAAGGGAGCGTAAGCCACAAGGTTTTCACAATCTCACAGTCACACTATACAAGCTAGATAGTTACATGATCGTCTTCAGGAATCAAGGATACTGGGTTGCAGTTCAACAGTTTCAGGTATTTCCTTCTAGCTATTTTTTTTTTTTTTTTTTTTTTTGGCAACAGGATACTTTATTATTTTCCAGCAGTTAAGAAACATTGCCCCAGATCTAAATGACACTCCATATTGTAAACAGAGGGGAAAGAAATTTGAAGCTACATTGTATTTTTAAATCTGTGTTGCTAAATTAACCCAGGAATATACGAATACTAAGATTGGTCCTTATATTAAAAAGCTTCTAAATCAGTGTGTCTGTGTGCCATGGTACGTAAACAGTTAGAGAAAGTTATTTAAATTTTTTTTTTTTATATTTTCCTACAATTTTATGGAGTTGTATTCACATACCATACATTTATCCACAGTGTACAATCAGTTGTTCATGGTATCATCATAAAGTTGTACATTTATCACCACAACCAGCACTTGAACATACTGATTACTACAAGAAAAATTGTTTTTTTTTTTCTTCTAGCTATTTTAATACACTGAAAACTAAAAAGGGATACCTATAAAATGTGTAAGAATAACCTCAAGAATGACCTCTCAACTCTGTTTGAGATCTCTCAATCACTGAAACTTTATTTCATTTAATTTCTCTTCCCCCTTATGGTCAGGAAGGCTTTCTAAATCCCATGATGCCAGGTCCAGGTTCATCCTCAGGAGTCAAGTCCCACATTCCCAAATAGATTTACACCCCTGAGAGTCATGTCCCATGTAGGGCGGAGGCAGTGTGTTTACCTGCTGAGGGGGCTTAGAGAGAGATCACATCTGAGCAGCAAAAGAGGTTCTTTAGGGGGTGAGTCTTAGGCACAATTTTAAGTAGACTTAGCCTCTCTTTTGCAGTAACAAGCTTCAAAAGGGCAAGCCCCAAGATCGAAGACTTGGCCTACTACAATGGTAGTCTCCAATGCTTGCAAGAATATCAGGTGCTCCCCAGGTGGGGAAGTTTAATGTTTCCACATTTTTCCCCAGGCAATCAAGGGAGCTTTGCAAATACTTTTTATTCTCTGCCCAAATTGCTCTGGGGTGTATCAGGATTTCGCACTAACCTGTACGAATCAAGTAGATTTCACCCCCTATTCAAGTTTCCATGTAATTATGGTGTTTGAATAAACTGACCATACAGAAAGTATAGATTTTGCACCAAATAAACATCTCTTCCTTTGGTCTCACACAGAAGTTGAGGTTTAAAACACAGTCAATATTGCCCTTTTCCTTTAGTTTGATTTACCTTAGTTCTAATCAGGTCCATTTCGTTCATATCTCTAATTAAAGTCTGATTCCTTTTTCTGCTTTTTAAACATTTGCTGTGTGGGGTAATGCTGGCATTCATAGCTGCTGGACTCAGGCTCTGAGTCAACTCATTGATCTGATTTTTTAATTGATTAAGGAGATTTGTTTGATTAATAATTAGTTGTTTCAATTCATGTATCTCACTTGAAGTGTAAGTTTGTTCCTTTGACTGGGCCATATCTTTGTTTTTCCTGTGTGATTTGTAATTATTTTTCATTGCCTAGGCATCTGGTTTCCTGATTACCCCAATCAGATTTTCCCAGACCAGATGAGCCCAGGTCTCAGGAGGAGGCTGTATTCAGTATCAAGTTTCCCTGAGGGTGAGACTCAGCAGATTTCCAGACATTCCTGTGAGGCCTCTAGACTCTGTGGTTTTCCTATCCTGCCCAGCAGGTGGCACTTGTCAGTCCATAGCTCCTCACTGGTGTAAAGAGGTGTGGTATATTTACTTCTCAGTGGACCCTGTCCCAGCCAGGAACCGAGGGTGTCAGAAGCCAAGCTTAGGCTGTTTCTGTCCCCCCCCCCCCACCCCTGCCCAGGCCCTGGGGTCTGAGTTCTCTGAGGGAGGGCCACCATTTGGGCTGAGTCCACCCCCCTTTTCTTGGGGAAGATAAGCCAGTTAGGGAATTGTCTCCTATACTTGAGTTTTTCCTTTGACTCTCTATCTTAACTCCACTGTTGCCTGGGTCAGTGCAGACAATTCAAACTGCCTGAGGCTTTCTCTAATGAGCTACTTAGAATGAGATAAAAAAAGGAGAAAAGCAAGAAGTCCCCTTTTCAGAGCCAGTCCCCAGCCCTCCAGATCACCAGGCAAGAACTGGAGTTGGTACCCAGTTCTGTGTGCTCCTTTTCTTGGGACACAGCTCCTTTCCAGTATTCTGAGTTCAGCAGACCCAAAGTCCTCTGTTTTTATTTATTTACATATTTCTTTTTCCATGAGTCCTGCCTCCCCTCTGCCAGGGCAAACCTCTGGGTTCCTTTCCTGCTTGCTCTGGGTTTATCTGTGCTTACAGCATGTATTCAGTAGTCCAAATTTGTTAATTCAAGCTGTAATTGGAGCTTGGTTGAGATACATTCCCTTGCTCCCAGCAGGGACTGCTTTTTTTTTCCCACAGCAAAGTTTTGCAACTCAGCCTGCTGTGTCAGTGGGCGAGGGACTCCATCTCAGCAGTTTGGGGAGCTTTACTTATAGTTCCATGCTGTGATCTCAGCTGTTCCACCCATTCCAGGCTGGTGTTTGATGTTGTCCAGTTTGATGTTCCTCACCACAACCACCAGTTGTTCCAGACTACTTTCTAGTTGTTCCTGGCTGTTTACTAGTTGCTTTAGGGGGCTAACTAAATTCCACACCTCCCTATGCTGCCATCTTGCTCCATCTCCTCCAGCAGAATGGGCTCTAATAAAGGAATAGTTCTGCCCTAAAATAGGGGAAACTGTCAGCATGTTCCTAGCTGGATTTCAGAATTTCTATAATCTAGTTGTTGCTCTGTGTCCCATTCCTCCCTGTTTTAAATGCTCCATGATATCTTAAAGATAATCAATAGTGATTTTAAGCTCAGCAATGACTTCAGTGATCAAACATACTTTCTTTGGACTTGTAGATGTAAACTGAAGGAAAATGAGTGGATGCTTGCTTTCTCTATCTTATCACCTGTTATGTGCCTTGCATCCCTCATACCCATCACAGTAATGCTTATTTTAATTCTCCTAAATGAGAGAGTCTCGCTCTTGATAGAGATGTAAAATAAAAGCCATGGAATTTGATTCTTTGCAGTTTTATTAATATCGTTAAGAAGCAGAAAGGGGCACACTTTATTAAAGCTTGTGTTTCATGCATAGTTGTAAAAATATGACTCTGTACATTGCATCTCCATTTTAAAGCTTTTATAACCATAGAGTTTCACTCTCTTACAACAAATTACACTGATTACATGTCTCATTTCTTTTGCAAGTCTATAGGTCACAAATTTTATTTCTGACTGTGATAATTTGATATAAAATTATTTTGTGTGTTTATGACATGCTTATCAAATTAGCATTTAAATATTTCTTATAGTTTTATGATGCAAAATTGGGCCTGTAATGATTTATTACCTCATAATTCTACAAGAAACTTTCAATCCTTCAGGTTGTATGATGGAAAGTTCCCTAGAGCATATGTTTAAAATATAATAATATTCATTGAACACAGAAAAAGAAGCAGCCAGAAAATTCTCCTGAATTCCAGTGTTGAATAAATTTATTCATAATTTCCATTTGCTATGTAATTACATGAAACTGTCAAGCATGTATCTCCATGAACATAAAGGCAATGCAAATGATAAAATTCAAGATAACCAAACTACCAACCCATTAAAATTCAAATAAACTATATTAATATAATGTATGATACTGTTTTCCTGAAACTAAATTGGAAATCTTTAATTTATTAATAGAAATGTCTTTGCATATTCTGCATTTGACTTGAGACTTGAATATTTGGATTTTGAGCACAGTGGACCAGCAATTAAATAATCTTCTTCTTCTTCTTGTTACTTTTCAATTTATCAGTTAATTTATTTTTAACCACTAATTCATCATTTTGATTGATAAGTCAGTTTACTGGTATATTCCAGAATATAAAATTGCAATAAAAACACTTTTAACAAAAATGTATTTATTTTCTAATCATCTAATTACTACTAAACTTTTTTGCAAAATAGATTATCTTAATTGAAGTAGTTTGTTTTCTGTTTGGATAAGCTTTGTTATTTGTTTTCACTAAATAGTATTTGTTATAGTTTCATACTTTCTTCATGTTATATTTTCTTAGACTTTTCTTAGTAATGAATCTGAATTTTATCAAATGCCCTTTCAGCATCTGTGCACTATGGTTTGGGTCTGGGGGTGTGTGTGTGAGTGTGTGTGTGTGTGTGTGTATGTAGTCCCAAGCAATTTTTCCACACATGTAGATTCATGAAATCACCACCAAAATCAACATACAGAAATGTTCCCTCACCACAAGAAAACTCCCTTGTGTTATCCCTTTACAGTTGGACCCAACCCCACCCCTGTCTCTAATTCCTGGCAACCAATAATCTGTTCTCCATCTCTCTCTCTCTCTCTCTCTCTCTCTCTCTCTCTCTCTATATATATATATATATATATATATATATATAATTTCAAGAATATTATATAAATGGAATCATACTGTAGGTAATCTTTTTGGAATGGCTTTTTCTTAAGAAAAAACTCAGCATAATGACCTTGAAAGCCACCCAAATTGTTTCAAAATACCAATAATTTGTTCCTTTATATTTCTGAACAGTGTTCCATTGTATTTGTATGTCTTAGTTTGTTTAGCCATTCACTCATCAATGATAGCTGGACTGTTACCAATTTTTTGGCTATTTTACAAAAACAGAGTTACAAATAAGGTGGTTATGTTTATAGGTTTTGTGTGGATTTATGTTTTTATTTTCCTGCAAGGAATAATCAAGGAGTGCAATTGCTGAGTCATATTGTAAGTGTATGTTTACAATGTACAAACAATCTATGAAAGATCCAGTCTCTCTACATACTTACTAGCATTTAATGTTGTCATTTTTTTAGCCTATTTAAATAGGTATGTAGTGATATCTCATTATGTTTTAATTTTGTATTCAGTTAATGCCTAAAGATGTTAAACCTATATTCATGTTTATTGTTATAAGTTACAAAATTTGATATGTTTCAACCCAGCAAAATGTCACAAGACATTTTGTCAATAGAGCAAAGTTGTATTTATTTAAACTCATTGCAAGGAGGGAGAACACCATTTATATATATATATATATATATATATATATATATATATATATATATATACACACACACACACAACAGCTTTATTGAGATATAAGTCACATACTGGTAAGTTCACCTATTTAAATTGTACAATTCAGTGATTTTCAGTGTTATCACAGTTATGTGCAACATCTCCATAGTCAATTTTGAAGCACTTTCATCACCCCAAAAAGAAATCCTCTACCCATTATCTATCACCTCTATTCTCCATCACCCCCCATTCCCAGACATTAAAAGAAACAAAGAAACAAACAAAAAACTAGCCTACTTTCTGTAGAAAGTATATTTGCTTCTTACTGATATTTCATATAAATGGAATCATAATTTGTGGTTTGGGTGGAGGACTTCTTTGATAGGATAATGTTTTCAAAGTTTATACGTGTTGGAACATGTATTCCTACCTCACTCATTTTTATGGCTAAATAATAATCCACTATGTTGAAATACCACAATTTGTTTATCCATTCATCTGTTGATAAACATTTAAGTTGTTTCTACATTTTGGCTATTATCAATAATGCTGCTATAAAATTTGCATACAAGTTTTTGCATGTATATACATTTTCATTTCTCTGTTATATATAACAGGAATATATTTGCTATCTCATATGGTTAAATCTATGCTTGGAAATTTGAGTGGAACATCTGTTTTATAAAATGACTGCAACATTTTACATTCCCAGTAGCAGTGAATCTGTGTTCTGAATTCGCCACATCCTTGCCAACACTTGCAATTATCTAATTTTTTTTTTATTCTAGGTATCCTAATGAGTGCAGACTGTTAGCTCATTGTGGTTTTGATTTGTATTTCGCTGATGATTAATGATTTTGTGTACCTTTTCATATATTTATTGACTATTTGCATACCTTCCTTGGAGAAGTGTCTGTTCAGATTCTTTGCCCATATTAATTGAGTTATTTGCCTTTTTTATTGAGTTATATTTTTAAAAAATATATTCTAGATAAAAATCACTTTCAGATAGATGATTTGCAAATATTTTCCCCTGTTCTCTGGGTTGTCTTTTTACACACTGTTCTTTTGAGACTTAGAAGTTTCTAATTTTGATGAAGTCCAATTTATCTGTTTTGTTTTGTTGTTGTTTTTTCTACTTAGACTTTTGTCATCCTAAAAAACCATTGCCAAACCTGAAGACATGCTGATTTACCTCTCTGTTTTCCTCCAAGAGATTTATATTATTAGCTCTTGCTTTTTGGTCTTTGATCAATTTTTAGTTAATTTTGGGATACAGTATAAGGTATAGGCCCAATTTCATTCTTTTGCGTGTGGCAGTTCAGTTTTTTTGAGAAGACTATTCTTTCCCCATTCAATGGTCTTGCTATCCATTGTCAAAAATCAATTTATCAGAAGGGTTGTAGCAGTATGGTGAGTAGGAAGCACCAGAAATCTGTCCCTTCACCAAAGCAACTATTGAACTGGCAGTAACTGTCTGAATCAACCATTTTGAAATACTGCAGTCTAGCGAACTGCTTTGCAGCATGCATGGAAGACCTAGAGGAAGAGGCTGGTAAATTTTGCTAAATATTGGTGAATTTCACCCTCTGTGCAGCAGCTATCACCCCTATCCACCAACCATGTGGCAGGCAGCATGAGGATTGAAACCTGGGGTCCTGGGGAAACTTTCTGGTGCAGGGTGGGCAATAAAGACTACTCCTCTAAAATCCTGGGGAGTGTGGTCTGATCAGCTTTTGATCAGCTACTTCATATTGGTGGGTTGCCAGCTCTGAGAATTGCCACTGTTCCAATTACATTCAGGTAAACGCAGCAGAGGAGTCTTAGAGAATTTTTTTTCTCTTTTTTCTTTCAATTCTCTGGAAGGAAAAAATAACTTGGAAAATCCACAAATTGATGGTTCCAGACCTCAACAACAACAACAAAATCCCTAGTAATCCAGAAGAATGGGAGAAGAGCTAGATGAAGAGGCTGGTAAATTGTAAAGCAATTGTATTGTATAAAAAAGCAATACTCAGAATCTCTAGTTCCAATCAAAAAATTTCAAATGCACAGAGAAATGGGAACGTATGGCCCATATACAGGAAAAAAAGAATTTGTTAGAAACCATCCCTGAGGAAGCTCATACATTGGGACTATTAGTCAAAAACTTCAAATCAACTATTTTAAATATGTTCAATATACGAAGAACTAAAGGAAATAGGAAAATGTTTCCTGAATAAAATAAAGAGATAGAAATTATATAAAAAGAACCAAAAAAAATTTGGAGCTATAATGTACAGTAATTGAAATGAAAACCTCAATAAATGGATTCAACAGTAGATTTGAATAGATAGATAAAAGGATCTGTAAACTGGAAGACAAGATAATGGAATTATTCAAATGTGATGACAAGAAAGAAAAATAGTGAAGAAAAATGAGCAGAGCTAGAGGAACCTGTGAGATACCCTCAAGCTTACCAACATATGCACCATTGGAGTCCCAGAAGGACAAGAGAGAGAACGGGGAAGAAAAAGTATTTGAAAACTCCCCAAGTCTGATGAAAGACATGAACATACACATCCAAAGAGTTCAGTGAACTCCAAGCGGTATAGACTGTATGAGATCTATACCAAGAAATTGTCAAAATCCAAAGCCATAGAGAGGATTTTGAAAGCATCAAGAGAGAAGCAACTTATCACATTCAAGGGATCCCCAATAAGATTAACGATGGATTTCCCAGAAGAAACCATGAAGTCCATAAGACAGTGGATAACGTATTTAAAGTCTTTAAAGAAAATAACTGATAACAAGAATTCTATATGCAGCAAAATTAGGAAATTAAGATATTAACAGGCAAACAAATGTTGAAAGATTTCAATACCAGAAGACCTGCCTTAAAGCTAAAGTGAGTCCTTCAGGCTGAAATGAAAGCACACTAGACTATAACTCAAAGCTGTAAGAGAAAATAAAGAACTTTGCTAAAAATACCTACATAGATACATATAAGTCCTGTATCATTGTACTTTTGGTTATAACTGTTTTCCCTCATGTGACTTAGGTGAACATGTAAAAAATATTTAAAATATATGTTAGTGGACATACAATGTACAAAGGCATAATCTGAGAAAATATAAATGGGGAGGGACAGAGATTTTGTATACTATGTTGGCACTATTTGAACGACACTGTTATTTTAAGATGATAATGGTAATTACAAAGGCAACCACTGAGAAAATAACTAAAAGATAAAGAGAAAAGGAAAGAAGACAGGAATCAAAATGGTACATTTTGAAAAGGCAACTGTGGTAGTTTGGAGGCTGTATGTACCTCATGAAAGATCATGTTTTTTAATCCATTCCTGTGGGTGCAGACCTATTGTAGGTGGGAGCTTTTGATTAGGTTATTTCAGTTGAGGTCTGTCCCAAGGTGGGTCTTATTCCTCTTACTGAAGTCCTTTTTAAGAGGATAAAAGACATAAAAAGCATAGAGAACTTTAGAGATAAAGCCCCAGAGAAGCTAAGAGAGGTCCCACAGAAAACGGAGAGGAAGCCACTGAAGCCAGAAGCTGAAAGCAATGAAACCAGGAGAAAAGGTCCAGCAGACACAAGCCAGGTGCCTTCCCATGCGACAGAGGTGTCCCGGATGCTGGCAGCCTGTCTTCAGCGTCCAGGTATTGTCCTGTTGATGCCTTGAGTTGGACAATATCATGGCCTAAGAACTGCAAATTTTAAGTTCATAAATCCCCATTGTAAAAACCAACCCATTTCTGGAATATTGCATCCTGGCAACTTTACCAAACCAAAACAGAAACTAAATACAAAAAGTTTAAAGAAAAACATTAATGAGGAAATTGAAGGAAAAATCCATGCAAGAAATTAAAAAAAAAAAAAAATAATGGTAGAAGTAAATCCTTCCTTCCCAGTTATTACCTTAATGTTAATGGATAAAATTCCACCATTAAAAGGCAGAGACTGCAGATTGGATGAAAAAGCATGATCCCCTATATACTATATAGAAGAGACTCGATCTTGATACAAATACACAAAGAGGGTTAAAGTAAAAAGGTGGGAAAAGATATTCCATGTAAACTGCAATCAAAAGTTAGCTGATTTGTCTGATATAATTGTCCTACAAGAGACAAAGAAATTTATTTATTGAAAAAAGGTTCACCCCAACAAGAAGATATAATGATGATAAGCATTTATATACCTCACAATAGAGCCTCAAAATATATGAATCAAAAATTGACAGAAATGAAGGGAGAAATAGATACAGTTCTACAATGCTATTTAAAGACTTCAGTACACCACTTTCAATAATTTATAGAACATCTAAACAGTTTATCAATAAGTAAATAGAAGATTGAACAACATTATTACTACCCCCAAGCAGCAGAATATGTATTCTTTTAATGTGTGCCTGGAACATTTTTGAGGTTAGGCCATGTGTTAGGGCACAGATCATATCTTAACAAATTTTAAAATATTCAAATCATACAAAGTATCTTCTCAGACCACAAAGGAGTAAAGCTAGAAACCAATAACAGAAGGAAAACTGGAAAATTTACAGATATGTGGAAATGAAACAACACACTATTAAATAACCAATCGGTTGAAGAAATCACAAAATTAGGAAGTATCTTCAGACAAATGAAAAGGAAAACACATAATAAAACTTATGAGATGAAGTGCTAAAAGGGAAATAGCTCAAAATGCCTACATTAGGAAAAAAGATCACAGATCAATAACTGAATTTCAAATCAAAAGAAACAAGAACAAGAAGAGCAAACCCAAAGTTAGTAGAATGAAGGAAATAATAAAAATTAAGGAAAAGATAGATAAAAGATAGATAAAATATAAAATAGGAAAACTTAAGCTGGTTTTGTGAAAAGATCAATAAAATCAACAAATATTTAGCTAGAATGACAAAGAAAGAGAGAGGATACTCAAGTAACTAAAATCAGTAATGAAAATGGAGACATTACTATCATCATTAACAGAAGTAGAAAAGATTACACTAGCATTCTATGAACAATGATATGCCAAAAAATTAGAAAACCTAGATGAAAATGGCAAATGCTTAGGAACATACAAATTATCTAAAATGATCTAAGAAGAAATAGAAAATTTCAACATACTTATAACAAGTAGAGAGATTTATTCAGTAATCAAAAGCCTCCCAACAAAGAAAAGTCTAGTACCAGATGGTTTCACTACGGAATTCTGCCAAACATTTAAAGAAGATTTAATACCAAACCTCCTCAAACTCTTCCGAAAACAGAAGAGGGAGAATTGCTTCCTAAGCCATGCTATACATTCAGCATTACCCTGATAGTAATGCCAGATAGAGACAGCACACACACAAACAAAAACAAAAATGAAAACAAAAACAAAAAATACTATAGACCAACACCCTTTTGAATATAGATGCAAAGTTCTCAGTAAAATACAGTCAAACCAGATCCAAAAATATATTAAAAGGATTATATATTATGACCAAGTGGGATTTATTCTAGGAATGCACTGATGGTCAACATAAGAAAATCAATAAATGTAATACATTGTGTTGATAGCATGAAGAAAAAAACAGTATCATCTCTGTTTTACCAAATTCAACATCTTTTCATGTAAACACACTGAGAAAACTAAAAACAGAAGGGAAATTGCTCAACATGATAAAGGGCATTTATGAAAAACCCACAGCAAATAACCCTCAGTGGTGAAAGACTGACAGCTTTTCCTCTAAGATCAGGAACAAGACAAGGAGGCCCTCTGTCACCAGTTACTCACATTGTACTGGATGTTCTAGCCAGAGCAATAAAAGGTGCTGTAATTGGAAAGAAAGAAGTAAAATTATCCCTATTTGCATATGACATGATCTTAGATGTAAAAATCCCAAAGAATCCACAAGAAAGCTACTAGATTTTATAGGAATCTCAGGCAAGTTGTACAGCACAAGATAAACAAGCAGAAGTCAGTCATATGTCTATACACCAGAGTGCCAGTCTGGATGTATTATGCCCCCCAAAACACCATGTTCTTTGATGCAATCTTGAGCAGGCAGATGTATTAGTGTTGATTAGTTGGAATCCTTTGATTGAGTGTTTCCATGTTTGGACTCATGATTGAGTCCAAAGTGACTCAATCAACTTTGGGCAAGACCTTTGATTGGATTATTTCCATGGAGATGTTGCCCTGCCCATTCAGGGTAGGTCCTAATTGAATCACTGGAATCCTATAAAAGTGTTCACAGACAGAAGGAGGTGCTGCAGCCAAGGGACACATTTTGAAGACGGCCATTGAAAGTAGACTTTTGCCAGAGTTTGCCTGGGAGAAACTAAGAGAACACCCCCAGACACCTAGAGAGAAATGTCCTGGGAGAAAGCCATTTTGAAACACAAGGGAGCAAAGGAAGAAGACTCCAGCCACATGCCTTCCCAGACAACAGAGGTGTCCAGACACCATTGGCCATTCTTCTGTGAAGGTACCCTGTTGTTGATGCCTTAGCTTGGACACTTTTATGGCCTTAGGACTGTAACTTTGTAACCAAATAAATCCCCTTTATAGAAGCCAATCCATTTCTAGTATTTTCATTAATGGCAGCATTAGCAAACAGGAACAACCAGTAATGAACAATCTGAAAAGGAAATCAAGAAAACAATTTAGTTTACAATAGCTTCTAAAAGAATAAAATACTTAGCAATAAACTTAATCAAGGAGGTGAAAGACTTTTGTACTGAAAAATACAAAACACTGCTGAAAGAAATTAAAGAGGACTTAAGTAAATGGAAAGACGTCTGAGTTCACGGACTGGAAGAAAATATTATTAAGATGTAAATATTGCCTAAAGTGATCTGCAAATCCAGCGCAGTCCCCATCAAAATTCTAACAACCATTTTTTTTTTGCAAAAATGGAAAAACCTGTCCTCAAATGCATACAGAATTGCAAGAACCCCTGAATAGACAAAACAGTTTATAGAAGAAAAAGTACAATTTTAGAGGATTCACACATCCTGCCTTCAAAAATTATTGCAAAGCTACAGTAATGAAAACAGTGTGAGACTTGCATAAGGATAGACATATGGATCAAAGGAATAAAACTGAGAATCCAGGGATAAATCCACACATACACAGCCAGCTGATTTTTTGATAAGGGTGCCAAGTCCATTCATTGAGGAAATAATAGTCTCTTCAAAAAATAGTGCTTGGAGAACTGGAAATTTACATGTAAAAGAAGGAATGTAGACCCCCTACCTTTCACCATATACATAAAAACAATTGAAAAAGGGTCAACAAAGTGTGATAGTGAAAACTTGTGGATCACAGTCTCTTTACCCAGTGTATGGATGGATGAGTAGAAAAATGGGGACAAGGACTAAATGAAGATTGGGGTGGGATGGGGGGATGATTTGGACTTTCTTACTTTAGTTTTTTTATTTTTATTTTTATCCTTTCTGGTGTAAAGAAAATGTTCAGAAGTGGATTGGGATGATGAAGGCACAACTATATGATGGCACTGTGAACGGTTGATTGTACACCATGGATGATTGTATGGTATGTGAATATATCTCAATAAAACTGAATTTAAAAAATTGGGTCAACAACATAAATATAAGGGCTAATACTATAAAACTCTTACAAGTAATCATAGGGGAATATCTTTAGGACATTGTAGTGGGTGTGGGTTTTTCTATTTTGTGCCAAAAGTATAAGGAACAAAAGAAAAAAAATTAGATAAAATGGACTTCATCAAAATTAAAAACTTTCATGCGGCAAAGGACATTATGAAGGAAGTGTAAAGATAACCTACAGAATGGGAGAAAAAACTGGAAACCATATATCTGGTAAGGATTTAATATCCAGAATATATAAAGAACTTCTACAACTCAACAACAAAAAGACAAACAATCCAATTAAAAAAAAAAAAAAAAAAGACCAAAGATTTGAATATATGTTTTACCAAACAAGGTATTCAAATAGCTAATAGGCATATGAAAAGATGCCCCACACCATTAGCTTTTAAATAAACACAAATTAAAACTACAATGACATATCACTTCACACCCAAAAGGATGACTATTATTTTAAAAACTGAAATTAAGTATTAGTGAGGATGCAAATAGAAAGGAACACTCATTCATTGTTAGTAGGAATGTAAAATGGTGCAGCTACTTTACAAAAAGTTTGGCAGTTACTTAGAAAGTTAAACATGGAATTATCATGTGGACCAGAAATTCAACTACTAGTAATATACCCACAAGAATTGAAAGAAGGGACTTGGACAGATATTTGTACACTAATGCTTATTACAGCATTCACAGTAGCCGAAAGGTGGAAACAAACCAATTGTCTATCAACAGGTGAATAGATAAACAAAATGTGGTACACCCGAACCATCAACATCATTCAGCCATAAGAAGGAATTAAGTGCTGACACACGTCACTACATGAATCAAACCCTGAAGATACCATATTGATTCAAATAAGCCAGACACAAAAGGAAAATTAGAATAATTTTCATGTCAGTACTGTGCTGTTTTCATAACTGTTGCTTTGTGGCAAGTTTTTAAATCAAGAACTGTGAGTCCTGCAACTTTGTTCTTCTTTTTCAAGATTGTTTTTCCTACTCTGGGTCCCTTGTTGTTACCTTATCAGTTTTAGCAATAGCTTGTCAACTTTTGCAAAGAAGTAAGATGAGATTTTGATAATCCATAGATAGAAATGGGGGCTATTGCCATCTTAACAATTTTAAATCTTCAGATCCATGAACATGAAATGTTTTCCCATTTATTTAGATATTCCTTAATTTCCTTTGAGAGTGTTTTATAGTTTTCAGAGTATAAGTTTTGCACTTCTTTGTTAAATTCATTCCTGGCTATTTTGTTCATTTTGATGCTATTGTCAATGGAATTTTTTCTTAATTCCATTAAAAGTGGTTACAATTCAATTTTTATATACTATATTAATCATGTATCCTACAACCTTGCCGAACTCATTTATGCTCACTTATGATTTCTAGTATTTTTTTTTTTTAGTGGATTCCTTAAGATTTTCTACATGCAAGGGCATGCCATTTAAGAAAAGAAATAGTTTTACTTCTCCTTTTGATTTTGGGTGCCTTTTTCTTTTTTCTTTCACCTGCATCATTGCCCTGACTAGAACCTCAAGTACAATATTGAATAGAATTGGTGAGAGTGGACATGCTAGCCTTGTTCCTGATCCTAGGGCTAATGCACCGTCTTTCCCATTAACTATGATGTTAGCTCTGTTTTTCCAACAGATGCCATTTATCAGTAAGGAAATTCTCTCCTATTCTTAGTTTGTTGAGGGTTTTTATTGTGCAAGCTTGTTGGATTTTGTCAAGTTATTTTTTTGACATCTATTGAGATGGTTATAAATATATATATATAGTTTTGTTTTTTATTCTGTTCATATGTTATATTGCATTAATTAATTTTTGGATATTAAAACAACCTTGCATTCCTGGCATAGATGCCACCTGATCATAATGTATAAGTACTTTCATTTGTTGCTGGAATTGCTTTTTCCTATATTTTGGTCATGATTTTTGTTAATGTTTTTATAAGAGATACTGGTCTTTACTTCGTGGTGCCTTTGCCTGGTTTGGGAAGAAGTGTTAACTGGCTTCACAGAATGAATTGTGATGTGTTCACTTATTTTCAATTTTTTGGAAGAGATTGTACATACAGATATTAATTATTCTTTAAGCATTTGATGGAATTTACCAGTGAATCCATATAGCTTGACTTTTGTTTAATTTACATTTATTTCAGATTCAGTCTCTTTACTTGTTATGAATTTATTAATATTGTCTATTTCTTCTGGGGTCCATTTGGGAAGGTCACAACTTTCTAGAAATTCGTCTATTTCATGTAAGTTGTCTAATATATTGGTGTACACTTTTGCATGTTACTCTTTAGGATCCTTTTTATTTTGGTAGGATTGGTAGTAATGTCCTATCTTCCATTTTTTATTCTAGTAATTTCAGTCTTCTCACTTTTATTCTTTGTCATTCTAGCTAATGTTTTGTCAATGTTGTTAATCTTTTCAAATACGCAGCTTTTGGTTTCATTGATATTCTCTATTATTTTTACATTATCCGTTTCATTAATTTTCACTTTAATCATTATTATTTAAATCCTCCTGTTTGATTTAAGTTTGGTTTGCTCTACTTCTTCTAGTGTTGTAAGGTGCTTATTGATTTGAGATCTTTATTATTTTTTAATATGGCATTTGCAGACAAATTTCCCTCCAAGCACCACTTTAGCTTCATCCCATAAGTTTTTGTATGTTGTTTGTTTTCATTTATCTCATATTTTATAATTTCTCTTTTGATTTATTCTTTTACCCATTTGCTTTTTAGTAGTGTGTTGCCTAATTTTCATGTGTTTATGAGTTTCCCAAGTTTTTCCTGTTTTTGATTTCTAACTTCATTTCACTGTGGTTGGAGAAAAACCTGTGGTATTATTTATATCCTTTTATACTTAACGAGGTTTTGTGCTGGTTTGAATGTATTGTGTCCTCCAGAAAAAGCCATATTCTTTGATGCAATTTTGTGGGGCAGACATATTAGTGGGGATTAAATTGGAACATTTGGATTAGGTTGTTTGCATGGAAATGCGCCCACCCAACTGTGGGTGATAACTCTGATGAGATATTTCCATGGAGGCATGGCCCCACCCATTCAAGGTGGGCCTTGATCAGTGGAGCCATTTAAATGAGCTGACAGACAGAGGGAACTCAGTGCAGCTGAGAGTGACATTTTGAAAAGGAGCTACAGCCAAGAGGGACACTTTGAAGAATGCCCAGGAGCTGAGAGAGGAGCTGCAGATGAGAGACAGTTTGAAGACAGCTGTTGAAAGCAGACTCTTGCTCCAGAGAAGCTAAGAGAGGACAAATGTCCCAAGAGCAACTGAGAGACATTTTTGAGGAACTACAGCCTAGAGAGGAGCATCCTGTGAGAAAGCCATTTTGAGGCCAGAACTTTTGAGCAGACACCAGCCACATGCCTTCCCTGCTAAACAGAGGTTTTCTGGACACCATTGGCCATCCTCCAGTGAAGGTACCCGACTGCTGATGTGTTACCTTGGACACTTTATGGCCTTAAGACTGTAACTGTGTAACCAAATAAACCCCCTTTTATAAAAGCCATTCTGTCTCTGGTGTTTTGCATTCTGGCAGCATTAGCAAACTAAAACAGGTTTGTTTTATGTTCTAGAATATGATTCAACCTGGAAAATATTCCATATGCACTCGAGAAGAATGTATATCCAGCCATTATTGGTTATAATTTTATATATAGTTGCCTTCTCCATTAATGAAAATGGTATACTGATATCTCTATTGTTGTTCAATTGTCTATTTCTCTCTTCATTTCTATCAGTTTTTGCTTCATGTACTTTGGGTTTCTGTTATTTGGTGCATATGTGTTTATAATTGTTTTATCTTCCTGATAGATTGATCCTTTTATCATTTCATAAAATGTTCCTATTTTTCTCTAGTATCTTTTTGTTATGTTGTGAAATATCTTTTTTTGTGTGTCACATATGATTATAGCCACTTGTGGTTTTTTGTGGTTGCTGTTTGCATGATATGTCTTCACTGTAATTTACTTCTAATCTATTTGTGTCTTTGAATTCAAAGTATGTCACCTCTAGACAGCATATAATTGGATCTTGTTCTTTTATCCAGTTTGACTTATCTGCCTTTTGATTGGGTTGTTGGCTCCATTTCCATTTGATGTTACTAATGACAGTTGTATTTTCACCTGCCATTATATATATATTTGTTTTCAATGTGTCTCATATAGTTTTTTCCCCATCTATTTCTCATTTACTTTTTTCTTTTGCATTAAGGGACTATTTCCTAAGGTAGCATTTTAATTTCTTTAATGATTTTTTACCACATTTTTTTTTTAGTTATTTCTTTAGTGTTTGTTCTACTGCCTAACATATGTATCTTAAGCTGTGAGAAGCAGCTTCAGATTTAGAGATATGTGAGATATGGAAATATTGAATATATATGAGTTATAGAAACATTACTTCTATTTCTATATACCTCTATTTCATTTTCCTCATTGTTCTGATACTGCTATATATATTGCATTTATAATTGTTGCAAACCCAACAATACAATTTTATAATTATTACTTTATATATATTTTTGTCTGTTAAAGAAGCTAAGGAGAGAAAGAGGTGCACATATATATTTATAGCTTTTGTTGTATTAAACTTCTTATTTATGATTTCTGATTCTTCTTATTTGTTCCTTTGAATTGAAGTCGCTATCTGAACTTATATGCTTAGTAGTGCAATACAGTTTTGCTCCCACCTACCTCCTTTGTGCTTTTGTTAACAGATATATTTCCTTACATGACAGGCTCAGAAAATATTATATTGATTTTTTTTATACAATTCCATTTAAATCAGTTAAGAGAAGACAGGAAACAAAATATGCATTTGTGTTGTCTTTTGTAATTATTAATTACTTTATCTGTGCTCTTTAGTGTATATGTGTGTATGTGGATTATTCTTTGGGGTCAACCTGAAGAATTTTCAACCTGAAGAATTTCCTTTAGTATTCTTTATAAGTTGGGTGTTCTAGCAGTAAATTCTCAGTTTGGGTTTATCTAGGAATCTAGCTTATTTTCATTTTTGAAAGATAGCTTTGCTGGATATAAGATTCTTGTTTGATTGTTTTCTTACTCTGTGCACCATGAACATGTTATCCCACTGCCTTCTTACCCCCATTGATTCTGATGAGAAATCATTCATTATATCTATAGGTGTTTCCTTGTAAATGATGTATTGTTTATCTTCTTACTCTTTCAAGAATTTTGTCCTTGTTTTTGATTTTCAGCATATTTACAATGATGTGTTTATTTGTGGATCTCTTTTCATTTATCCTACTTTGATTTTGTTGATTTTCTTGAATGTGTAGATTAATGTTTTTCAAAAAATTTTAGAAGTTTTTGGCCATTTTTTTTTCAAATATTTTTTCTGTTCCTTTCTCTCCTTGACTTCTGAATCTGCAGTTATACATATGCTGTTGTGCTTAATGGTGTCCCAGATTCTTCTTAGGCTCAGTTCATTTTATTCATTATTTTTATTGTTGTGTGGATTGCCTAATATCTCTCAATTTATATTCAAGTTTATTAATTCTTTCTTCTACCAGTTCACATAACTGTTGAGCTTTACTACTGAATTTCTCATTTCAGTCATTGTGCTCTTTAACTCCAGAATTTCCATTTGGTTCTTTTTAAAATTTCTATCTCTTTATTGATATTCTCTATTTGATGAAACATTTTCTTCACACCTTCCTTTACTTCCTTAATCATGGTGCCCTTTAGTTCTTTGAATATATGTGTAATAGTTGACTTTTAAGTCTTTGTTAAATTTGGCTCTGGTCACTCTCTCAATATAACTTTTTCTCTTCTGGTGGATTGCTCATGAACTTTCTTTGGGAAGTAAACATTTTAGATAATTTATTGTAGCAATTCTGGGTGCTGCACCCCACTCTATGCTCCAAGTCTTGTTTTAGTTGTTTGGTGATTTTATTGGTGACTGAATGGACTATTATGCTGAAAGTCTATTTCCCTCCTGCAGGTTAGAATGGTCCCAGACATTTCTAGGATAATAGTGGTTTGGCAGGGCTCTCTTTGACTGTCTTTTTTTGCTAACCACACTCAGATATTAATGTCCACTAGTTGCCAGATGATTGGTCATATTGTTTTTAACAAAGCCCTTGAGTAAAATTGCCTCATAGACTAATCGAATCTAATGCAGCTACTTTGAAGGGGTAGTTTTGAGGGCAGTGTTTGAAATTTATTCTGACTCCAGAAGGACTCCTCCAAGGTATCTCTTTCCCTGTTTCTGTCTGAAAAACTATTGGACCAATGTGTTTTGTCTATATGTCAGCTGAATCTAATCATCTCTTCTTGATTGTTTTCCACTGCGACTTCCACTGTTTTTGAGAGCACACTTCAGCTTGAATGTCTCCATACCCTGTTCATGTGAAGTCAGTTTCTTTAAAGAGGGTTTTGGAGCTCTCTGTTCACTGGCCTTCTTCCCTACCTGAACAAAATCTCTGAGCCATTGCTTTGGTGCTGAGAAAGGGGCCACTGATGTGATTATCTCTGATTGACACCCCTTCTTTAGGATATGCATGCTCCATGGAGAAGGAGGAAGTAGCCCCAAGTCTCATTATCTTGTATTTCTTGTTGTGGACCTGTACCCCAAAAGCCAGGGCAAAGGTGATCAAGATCTTGGTATTCTCAGTGGAACTGAACACAAGATTGTGCCTCCATCGCAAGAGTAGAGGATGGGTAGAAGAAGGGAGAGCCCACCTTTTAGACACACTCTAGCAGAACTTAACCACAACAGGTTAGCTGGAGGCAGAATGGGAAATGCTGATACCCACCTGGCCATCATGAAATGGGATCTGTGGTGAAAGGGAGCCCTGTGTTTTTGGATATAACAGTCTAGAGGTGGTTTTTTTTTTTCTTTTTTTTAATGCTAATCCTCTGATTAACCTTTAATTCACCCAAATAAGAAATTTCTTCAAGCCAAAATCATGTGACTGTTTAATACTGGGCAAAAAAGAGAGAGAGAATGGCCTACATCAGTCTCATGTCTTTTTTGCAGTGAGCAATGTAATGGGTGACTGTGGAGGCAGATTCCACTAATACATCTGCTCAGTTCAGGCAGTGCCAGCCAGTTCTGCAGGGGGCATGGGAGGCTACGTGGTTGGTCCTGAGCCCTGGGATGCTGGCTGGGCTGGGAGCTGTGTTGGCCTCTGTGGCTGCAAGGTGGCGGGGGAGCAGCCAGTCTGCAGCTGAGCCTGGAACAGTTGAGCTGCCCAGGGCTGGCCAGTGTCTTCAGCAGATTGTTTTCCTGCTCCAGCTGGGAGTTTTTCTCTTTGTGTTCTTTGATTTTTCTTTGAGCACCTCCATTTCCTCTCTAATGGCATACATCAAATGGCTTTTCACCAGATCCATAGCTTGCTTGATTTTGCTGTCAATAGCTACCACACGTACACCAGAGGAGCTCTCATCCTCACCATCCACCAGGGGTTTCGTCAGTGGTAGCACCTTCAATGGGAAAAGAGAAGCAGATGCTCCTAGGCTGCTGCTACTCCCATATGAAACTGCTGACATTCCCTCACTGTCACCACCGATGGTCTGAGGTAAGCCAGTTAGGGAGGGTTCCACTGGGCACCTTCTCACTGAGCTGAGGAGGAGGAGGGAGGTTGCATATTTTGGTCTAACATCCAGACCTCTCAGTTCTTATGGAGTTCCAATAGATTTTCTCAAATAAATGTTTCTTCATTTGCTGAATGCCTTTAGGGCCATTTCCAGAGACTTTATTTTTTAAATAATTTTCACCAGTTTTACTGGGAAGCAGGTCTGTGGAACTTCTCATATTGTCATGCCAAAAGTGGATCTCCTTAATAGAATAGTAGCGCTGTCTCATAAAGGAGAGGTCAGAAGTGAGATATTTACAAGGCTTTGGCATGTAGGCTCAAGTGTTTAAGGTGAATATATCAAGTTTTGTGATATAATACCTTTGCATTGGTGGACATAGCAAAGTGAGGACCTTAAAACAAGTTTGATAAGTAAAATGTCATTTTATAAGTAAACTGCACAAACCAGCAGATCCTGTCTTTAATAAATTGATGTGAGGAAATTTTCTGAAGCAAGCAGTGAAATTATTTATAGTCTTATCTTTCCTGGGAAAAGGACTCATTGAACAAATAGTTGAAGCTTGTCAATGTAGATGGTCTCAATTCTCAATAGTAAATTAAGTTAGACATTTCCATATATTTAACTACTCTTGAATTTATGAAATAAACACTACTTGTCCATGAAGTAACTTACTTTTGTGTATTATTAGATTATATTTTCAAATATGTAATTGGAATTATTGCATATATATTCATAAATGTGATTGGTCTAGTTTTCCTTTTTGTACTATCATTTGTTAGTCTTTGGGATTAAAGTTCTGGCTTCAAAATGTGGATTAGCCTTTTCATCTTTTCACTGTTCCAGTAGATTTTAAATAACTTTGAAATTATCCCATCTTTGAGATGCACCTCATCTGTAAACCCATCTGGTCCTTTTGCCTTTTTCCATATGAGATCTTTAATCACCTTTCAATTTTATTCTATGGCAAATAGTCTAGGAAAACTTTCCACTTACTCTACAGTAAATATTCTATCTCTGCTTCCTTTTCCTTTTTTTTTTATTTGTTTTAATGTTCATTACATCTTTATTAACTGTCCTCACATTTACTTCCCTTTTTGTCATCATAAAATGATTTTAGAATCATGAAGAGAATAAAGGAAATCAGCTAGGTCAGGGATGGAGGCCTTCCTGTATCTACAAATTATGGGCTGTGTAGAAAATGGAAAAAGAAATAAATTCTCCGAAACTCAATTTTTGTCATTAGTCAATGAAATAAATGTTGAGGTGCAGCCTGCAGACCACTGTTTGGGGACTGAGACTTTTCTACTCACATTTGCTTGTGTCTCACAGCTGAGTCTTTCCGCAGGAATTGCCCTCAACCATACATGGCCCAATGAGTGGTCACTGTGTGGATAAAGTCCTGGACCCTTTGACTCAATCAAAGACAACTCTGAAGGGGAATCTCAGTTCTGGAACTCCCCATGGGATGAGATGAAGCCTCTGTTGACACCCACAAACAGTTAAACTTCTCTTCCTGTCCTCTTCCTCTGTCCCTCTGCACTTGTCTAGAAACTTCCCACAGCCAAATCTCCACCTCAGAATTTGTTTCCTGTTTGAGCCAACCTAACAGTGAAATTGGCATAATAATAACATCTGCCCTTAAAGCTGTTGTTAGCATCTGATGAGGATTTAGACACAGTACTTGTAACATAAGCACTTAACGAATATTAGTCATTATTTAAAAATAGGTTGTTTAAAAAGGGACCTTCTTCTTTGCTCTTGGGCTTTTCACTAAAGCACCAAAGCTCAGGATAATGGTTGGGAATTTTGTTTATATTCTAAAGAGAAGTCCCGGAGCTATCCAATGTATCCATGCAGAAACTGCAAAAGAGCTCAGAACTCATTATGCATTTCTTCATTGCCATCATGCATCTGAAACCTATGTAGTAGATTACAAATTTTAAAGGAAATTGTTTGAAAGGAGTTTGTATAAATATAGATACATTTGTCCTCCCTCTCTCTCTCCAACTCCCAGCATACACAGAAGACTGAGTGAAGCATGTTGAAAGGTATTAATAGGATCAGGACTCCGAGAAAAAGCTTGCAAAGGGTTGACCAAGAGCTACAATTCTGCTTCAGGGAACTAGACAGTGGGGAAGACTGCTTCAGAAGAAATTGTGAAAGATAGAACAGATTCACCCCCATGAAAGATGTTTGCCCCATGAAAGATGGATGTCTGCTGTAGCAGAAGTTATCAACAGCAGCTTATGGTCTTTCCTCTAATCCCTCCTTCCTAAGATATAACCCTGAAAGAAACAGCAACAGGAGCATGAGGAGGTTGTGGCAGCTTTGCAACATGTCTGCAAATTCTTTGATGCTCCTCCTGTCACGAGGTGGTATCCAATTCCTCCCCACCCCCCTTGAAGTGGGCCAGCCTCATTCTAATAAAACAGATAGGAAGCAATGGAACAGACATTGTATAACTTCTGAGGCTGGGTCATAGATGGTGATAAAGCTTCTGCCTGGCTCTATCTGTTTTTTGAGGCACTTTTCTTGACACCAATAATAAGGAAGCTGGGGCCACATCGAGAGGTCTCCTGTAAGTGTTCCAGCCAGTGGCTCCAGCATTAGTACGTCCAACAGTCACGCATCAAACCACCAGACATGTGAGTGAGTGAGCTTGCAGATGATTCCAATCCCTAATCTTGGAGACACCTCATCAGATGCAGAGCTGAGTAGAAATAAGATGCCACCACTCAGCCCCGACACATTTGCAGATTTGTGAGTAAAATAAATGTCATCATTACTGTTGTCAGTTTTGAGGTAGTTTGTATGGAGGTGAAGGATGAATAAAGGAACAGATTCTGTACTTCCCCACATGAAACTGAACCAATCAAGAAAGAAAAGGAGAAATTTTGAATTGAAACTGAAGTTGAAGTTTCTATTTGGGCTTTACTGGAAATTTTATGCCTTAAAATGTCTTAATTATTAAAATGAGAATGATCTTTTATCTGAAAGTAGCCTGAAATGACATCATGAGGCAAGAGAGGGGATCTGGTTGACCATGGTTGAAAGCAGAAGCCAGTGAAGGCAAAATAATGCATTTCCTCTGTGTATCCCGTGAGTTTCATCCCATTTACTAAACCAGTTACAATATGACTATCATTAATTTGTCCTTCAGAATAGAAGAGTCACCAACTTAGTATTTCTCTTAAGGGAACTTGCCTTTCAAACATGTCTTTGCTTTTTTAGGGAAGGATTGGTCCACTGCCTTAAGAAGTTTAGTTACCTGCCATGTAGCTATTACATGGTTATGGCCTGAGGAATCAGGCTCATCACTCGGCCATTCCTGAGTAAATGCCTATGGAGCATGATTCACAGCTCTGATTGCAATTTTCAATTTGGAGTCAGGACTGTTAGTTTGTGACTTGGTTACTTGGTTGTCCAGCCTCATTCTGGGATGCAATGTCCAGTGATTCAAGTAAGGGATCCAGGTTGGGAAGTGATCTAATCAACTTTTCTGTCTTCCACCACATTCATGCCCAATGACTGTGTGACCTCAGAGGGGTTGTCAATAAAATTGCTTCACTACCCTCATCTCCCAAATTTCCACACCAAGTCTATGTCTCAGATGTTCTAGAAATGCTATAACCTGCAAATAGGTAAGACTTTGTAAATATATTAAAGTAAACTGTGACTTCTTGTAGGAATATTTGCTTTTTTAGAAGGGGTATTTGTAAGAGCAATGCAGAATTCAAAATAATATCATTTTAAATTGTGGAAGTTGAGACATTATGGCAGCTGGTGATCCTCAAGTGGCACTACATAAGCCACCCGTGATCAGGCTTTCGTGCTTTCTGATATAGGTCTTGTTTGATGCTAAGTCAAGGGGCTATTGTTTCCATCATATTTAGAGGGTAGTTTGGGATTTATAAACTCCAAATATCGTCTCCCTCACTGTCAGGAAATAATGATCAAAATTTCCAAGTCAAAACCCTCTTCTGTGGTGTGGGGCATTGTGATTCTAAGAGAAGTTTGCTAAATATGAATCTAGGAAAACATAATGGCCTAATCATCAGCACAAATCACCCTAGAATGGATTTAGCTTTTTGATTAGTTTCTATCACCTTGGAAATCAGGAGCTGTGATTAAAAGAAAATAGAGTATGTTTTAGTTGGCCAGAACTGCTATAACAGAAACCAAAACTGGTTGGCTTGAAAAAAGAAATTATTGTTTCAGTTTTCGTGGCTGAAAGTGCAAGATCAAGGTATGGGCCAGCCATGCCTTCTCTGAACTCTGCAGCTTTCTAGTGGTGGCTTGAGAGAAATCAATCTCTGCCTCTGTCACGTGGTAGTAACTCAGTTGGTGCCCTCTCGTGGTTCCCATTGCTGGGTCCAAATGTCTTTTGCTTATAAGGACTCCAGTCATATAGGATTAAGGACCCCTGATTAAATTTGACCCCATCTTAGCAGGACCTTCAGAGATCCTATTTACAAACAAATTCACAATGCGAAGATCAGAGGTTAGAACTTGACACGTCCTTGTAGGGGACATGACTCAATCCCCCATGGGTGCAAGATAGGTTTTGTTTGATGCAGACAGGTGAAGGGGTGCCCTCTGATCTAATGTCCTGTCAGGGAAGACTGAGTTTGCAGTGAGGAAGGTCACATCCTGAGGAGATCGAAAGGAATTAAATATGACAATTATTTCACTCTCCTGGATATTTTGATGTCTAACTCAGTAAGGATCAATGTAAAGGCTGGCATAGTTAGGTGTGGCTTTAACTTTCAGATTAACTAAGGAGGTCATTTAGAAGTTAGTCACAGCGATTCTGTTGCCAAAATTCCACTTTACTGTACCTGGCAGTCTGATTTTGGGAATATTATTTAAATTCTCTGTGATTCAGTTTTCTCACCTGAGAAATGGGAATGAAAAGAGTGGATACCTGATAGGGTAGTAGTATTCAGGGTTAAATGGGGCAAACAAGTAAAACAACACAGCACTTGGCCCTAGGTTGAAGTCAGAATGACAGAGTGCACTGTGCATGACATTTATTCAGGAATGGAGGGGCAATGAGCTTAATCTCTTATTGTTTTTGGCTGTAAAATACTAATTAAAAAGTAAATGTTAATTCTTACAATTTTACATTTATATGTATTTTATATGATTCAAGTAACCTATTCCTCTTTTTTTTTTTTTTTTTTTTATTTTTCAATTCCAAGTAGATTAGAGCACGTTGGTCAGAATCTCTGTAGTGTGTAGCATCCCTACCCAAAAAGTAAGTCTCATTCAGAGAAAATTCTGCTGGGTGGCTGGTTGCTAAGCTTTGTTTATTTCATGCATGACTACTGTTACTCAAATATTGAGATGCTGTCCAGTTGATCTTGTCTACCATGGATAACTTTATCAGGAGTGTTTTAAAGACTCAGGACTTTAAAAAGAGAAAAGAAAACACTAAATTTTTGAGGGATTCTGAGTCTAGCTATTTGGGGGAAATCTCTAGAGTTAATGTTTAAAGGATTCAGCTTTGATTCAATTCTATTTTCTTCCACTTTTTCCCTTTGTGATTTTAGAAATAATATATTGTAATTCCATTTTTCTTTAGTGGTTGGCTCTTACTTAATTAGAATGTAAAATAAATCAAGGTTTTTGCCTTCCTTCTAAAGGATATCAGTTGCTTAGATATTTTAAATTCTAGGGAAAAATTTCCTCTTGTATTTATAATTTCATTTTCTCTTTGGGCAAAATTCTCAGCAATTTATTAATTTTTCATTCATTAAGTCTCTTTTCATCTGGATTACATTTGTTGTTCAGACTGTATTGATTGTTAATCTGATAATTAAAGGTATTTATTTCTAGAAATATTTAATATTTTTAAACAATTATAATATTTTGTTACCTTAACATGTTCTTAATTCCCTTTTTTTTTTTTTCTCAATAATTTTGGACATAGTTTTAGGGTCTTATGATAATGTAATCTGGACATTTGATCATTTTTCTGCTTTTTTGCTTCTTTTCTCTTCTTTTGGAATATATCTTTTGTTATTTTGGATTGTATCTCAAATTTGGTGGTGATTTAGCTACAGCAACCTAGCTCAATCTAGACTGAAGGTTTTCTTTCACAGAAATTTGGCTTTTTTCCTTACATACACCCATAAGAAAGTGAGCAAGATGACAGGCAATACCTGATTAATTTCCCAGCTTGGGAATTTTTAGGAAAAAAAAAAAAAATTTAAACTGAAATCTCTGAAGGTAGGCTTGTGGTTGAAAATCCTCAGTTGATATTTATTTTTCCCTACCCCTTAGAAGCCAAAAGGAGACAGGCAGCTTTTCTATTCATCTCCCTTTGGTGGTGTGCAGTTGTTGTTGTTTGTTTGTTTTTCCCTCTTCATTCACCCTTTCACTAGGTGCAGGGTTTTGAGGGCTTTGGCTTCATTTGGGGTTTTTGTTAACTTCCTGGTCCTGCCTGTGTTACCATTGAAACCCAACCCCACGCACATGTTCTGCTGACCCCTTCAGTTGTAGCTTCTTAGGTTTTTGAGTCCTGGAGATTTCTTTTCAGTTCTTGCAAATGTAGTCTTACATTTAAAATGACATTTTTCATTACTATCCAATGTTTCTAAGTTTCTTCTTTTTTTGAAAGTGGAATGATTTTTGTTATGAAATTTGTCATATTTCTGGTAATAAGGGTCTAAACCTGCCTTTATGTTTAACTACATTTTATGGAAAAAAGGCTCTAAATACAGTTTTACGTATTTTTAAGCTGCTTAGTATTCCACTGTCACAACATAACATAATTTATCTAACTGTTGTTGGATATTTAAATTTATTCTTTCTATTTTTTCACTACAATTAATATTCTTAACAGCAACCCTTGTATCTTTGTAGAATTATCCAGTTATTTCACTAGGATTGAATCATGTGTGACATCTAGATAATATTTTCTAAATTGCCACCCAGAAAGCTTATATTACAGAGCTGTACTTTGCCTGTATGATTATTTTTGAATGGATGCCCTGTCAGCATTATGGGTGGGATAATTCATCCTTACGTAGGTCTATTTCCTTCACTGGGAAATGTAATGTTCCTATCCTTGGAAACATGTGTTGGAGATATACTCTAGGTTATGGCCACCATTCATCCTCTTGAGAACCACCGTTCTACAATTGTATTAAACTTTCCGGACCCCCATTCTAGTTGTAATTACATTTAACATCATATACATGGATTATGTTTTTTGAACTAACTGTAGAGCTTTTCTTTAAATAAGAAAGTTAATCACATTAAACATATTATTGTTTTAGGGTTATTACTTTTATTTTAGCCATATTATTTTGTTTTTCATTTCCTGTTTCATTTTTATTTCTATATGCTTTGTGTGAATCTGGAGGTTTTTCCCTCTGGCAAAATCAAAAGTTATAGATGGTTTTTCACACCACTTATGGTTAAATTGAACTCTTTGCAAAACATTTAATCTATATTTCTCAATTCATCAACATTGAAGATGATGAAATTATCAAGCACACTTGTATTTCCTACTACCTTAAAGGTGTTTTCCACTTTCATTGTTGGATTTTCTGCAATTCTCATTTTGTTTTTATTACTTATTAGCATATTATTTAAAATTTTGCTATGGCATTCTTTTTCTTTCTTGACATTCTTTCTCTAACTGGGTCATTTTTGTTTGTTATTTCAGTGCATTGTCTTATCTTCTATTTTTTTTTCTTACTTTATATTAGCTATATATTATTTTAATTTCCTTATGAGTACAAATAAATTTATGTCTAAAACTACCTCATGGATTAAATCTTTCTCAAACATAAACAATTCCCATATCTCTGGCATGCTTTGTTCAAATCCTGCCTTCATTTCATACAGTCTTTACTTAAGTTTCCATTATTTTAGTATTTTATAACAGAAAGTTGGTTGAGACTTGTCCTCTTGCCTTGAATTACAGGTAAAACCTGAATCTGCAATAAACTGATGACAAGCACTAGCACATTTTAAAAGGAGTTTCTAAATACATCTCTGCGGGGCTGGTTTACTATTTTGGCAGACACACCCTAAGGTGACTCTTTGAGTTACACCTTGTACAATCCCCTGCCCTTGAGTGAGGGCAGAACTTGTCACTTGTAGCTCACCAGTACAATGCCCCAAAGGCAATGGAATGCCATTTACATAAGTTACCTGTAAGCAATAAGAATCCATTTCCAAGACTTCATCATAGCAGACTGAAGAGAGACTCTCCAGCTGGCGTTGAAAAGGCAGTCATGCTGTGAACTACTGTGTTGTTTTGAATCTAATACGTCCCCCTCAAAAGCCATGTTCTTTTAATCTACTCTTGAGGATGCAGACTTAATATGTTTGGGATCTTTTGATTAGGCTGTTTCCATGGAAATGTGACCCACCCAACTGTGGGTGAGACCTTTTGATTAGATTATCTCTATGGAGGTGTGACCCTGCCCATTCAAGATGGGTTTTGATTAGCTTACTGGAGTCCTTAAGAGAGCTCGGGGGCTGACATAGACCCAGACACCTGAAGATGCAGAACTGAAGATGTTTGGAGATGCTAAGCTAAGAGATGAAGCCCAGAGTTTGGAGAAGCTAAGCTAAGAGATTAAGCCCAGAGGACCCCCAGATGCTTAGAGAGAAACACCCTGGGAGAACAAGCAAGGATGCACAGGAGCTGAGAGAGAGAAGCTAAGAGAGACAGAAGCCAAGAGACATTTTGGAGAAAGCCATTTTGAAACGCAACCTGGGAGGAAAGGACTAGCAGACACCAGCCACGTGCCTTCACATTTGACAGAAGTGTTCTGGAAACCATCGGCTTTCCTTCAGTGAAATTATCCTCTTGTTGATGCCTTAGTTTGTACACCTTTATGGCCTTTAAACTATAAATTTGTAACCTGTTAAATCCCCATTATAAAAGCCAATCCATTTCTCTATTGTGCATTAATGCAACTGGAACAACTACATATGGCGAAGGCTACATGGCAGGGACCTGGCCAGTAAGAAGCTGGGTCAGGAAGTTATATGGCTGGAAAGAAATGGATTCTGCCAACAGGCTTCACGAGCTTGGAAGCAGATTATTTCCTAATCGAGCCTCCATATTAGAACACAATCTGAATAATACCTTGGCTGTAGACCTATAGGACTGAGCTGAAGACATTGCCTATCTCCGCCTGGAGTCCTGAGCCACAGGCAATTATGGGATAATAAATGTGTATTGTTTTAAGCTGCTACATTTGTGTTAATTTGTTACACAGCAATAGAGAGCTGATACAACTATTAATAGGTCTGGCATTAGAATAAATCAGGCCCTAATTTACTAAGGTGAGGTTTAGCTGGCCATAAACCAAGTTGCTCACAAATTTCTTAAGGCATGGCTGCATGTACTTCACCAGTATTAACTTTGTTGTCTGTTGTTTGGAAATGGCAAAAATGTATTTCTGTTGAATGGTCCTAAGCCCTCTTATGGATTTTCCAAACGTTAGGCATTTGTTCAAAGTTCTTGCTCCTTCAAATTTGGAAAATTTTCCTCAGACTTTACAAATTCTCCCCCATGCTAAAGGAAATCCTAGCTGTTATTTAGAAGTTCAAGTCAAAAATTACTTTATTTATTGAGAAGTAGGGTTGACTGAGCATTGAGATTTATTCAGGACAATCCTGGCTCACACCCGTTATCCTTGTGTGATTATAAATAACGCCCCTTTAATTTTCAAAAGCAACTTACTTTGGACCACAATTTATATAGTCACACTACTGAGAAGTCAAGTCACGCATCACACCAAGCTTTTTATTACACAGCCTAGTACATATTCTTGAAGTCTCGCTATTGCCGTCTACAAATGTTCTTGATTCTTTATTCTCTTATTTTATGATATGTAGTTGATTATCATCTAGTTAGACAAGTGGGCATGGGATTAGAAACTTAAAAATTCTGCTGCTTATATTGTCTCTTTTAAACCATGAAGGATGTTCTCATCATGGCACATGGGAAGAAAGAATATTTTGCCCATATGGTATGGAAACCCTTCCCAAAATATCTCATCTACTGAGGTCAAAATTAACCTTTTGGGACTGTTTTGGGTTGTTCATTTCCTGCCTAGATTCCTTTTTAAATACAAATTACTTACAGAATTTGGCTAAGACATTAACTTCATTACTCCTTAATGTGAGTGAATTTTACTCAAGAAACAAGAGAACCTAAAAGCAGTCTAGGAATGAGAATTGCTAAAGATAGAGGACTGAAGGTGGAAAAAGGCTGAGGAGTAAGACCAAGCTGACTCCGAGCTTGATAAGACACAAGACATGAAAAAGGAAAATAAACACACCCTAGGGCAATTATTATACCATATGCGGGCAGCACTCTCTTCCTTTCAGTTCTTCTTCCCCCATGTTTTGAGAGTAAAACAAGTTACTTTTTCCTCACATTATCTCCCCAAGCAGAATTCCAGTTTGCAGAAGCAACAGCATTAGAAGTAGCACTAGGACTGAGCCTTTGAAGATCTGGCAAGGTTACTGGGTGACGAGGGAATGGCATTAAAATGAGAGTTGTATTTGGAAGTCAAAGACTGTGAACCAAGCTTTCACACTTCTTAAGAGGTTCAGTTCTGCAGCACTGCTTCAGGTCAGGGCAGTGCTTCAGTGAGGTGGAAGAAAAGTTTAGCAGATCCCAGATTCACAATATGATGGCAGAGTCTTTGCAACTGTAAACTGCTTCATGAAAAGGCAGCAGAACAATATACTAGTAAACACTGAATTTTAAAAATCTTCTCTGACTCTGAATTGCTGCCTTTCTTATAAAGTAAATAGATGCTATAAAAGAGAAAGATGATGCACTCTTTTTCCCTCTGATTTTACCCTCTAGATTTTGCAGACCTTTTTTTTTTTTTTGGTTTTCTTTTAAGATAGTGGGCTCTGTAAAGGAAATGCCTATAATTCATAGATTTGGAGGCTTATAAGGAAACTTCGAATCCTCTAGTCCAGTGATTTACCTGGCTACAGATCAGAAAATATAGGCAGGAGCCCATGAATCTGTGTTTTCTAACAGGTCCTTTGGAGTTTTTAATGAATAGAAAGGTTTGGAAACCACTGAGCTAGTCTTACTTTCGGGATTCTTGAATGGCCTGATTGGCAAGGGGTCAATATTCAATAATACTTATACCATAGAAGCAGAGATGGAATAAAATCTCAGTGCATATCTGGTCTTGCGTCTAGCAGGATTCCACTCCCCTCCCACAATCCTTCTTCAAAACTTCATTTTTATAAAATAAATGATTGCCGTAGTGTTTTTGGTTTAATTTCAACTCCATCCTCAGCTGGGCTGCAGTCTAGATGGCTTATAGTCAATTTGTTTTTCTTCTCCTATGTGTCACTGAGTGTAAATTGTTTTCTGCCCATCTAGAAGATTTCTCTCCCTTGATGTTCTGGAGGAAGATGAACTACTCATTGAGCTGACAGGAGTAAGAGTAGTAGGATTAGTTTGGTTTTGGAAATGATATATTGCTAGAGGGTATAAAATCAACAGAGATTCACATCCTGGAAGACTAGTTAGTCTATTGTGGTTGCTGCCATTATTTTTCAGTCCACAAGCCTGCAGGCACAGTGTCAAGGTCAGCTGCAACTATTGTTAAATTTTCTGGTTTCTTATCAGCAAAATTGATTAGCACTTCCTTCCATCTTGTGTGGCATTTTTAAGGAAAGCAAAGATAATAGAATGGTCATGCAAAGGTATTCGAAGTGTCAAACTCTAGCTTAGTTATATTCACTTAACTTGTGAATGCAACGAGGTGAATATAACATTGATTATTTCACCTAATTAACCTCTAAGATAATTTACTGGCCCAGATATGAAATTGGTAAAAAATGTTTCTTATGCCAACCACTTTTATCCTTTATTCTTTCTCCTCCCCACAACTAAGAACTGGGAGGATTGGTCCTTTCTTTTAGAGCATCTGCTACCTTACTTCCTCCAATTGTAAGCAGAGTCTCTCTTGTCAATCATTTGATGAAAGGATGGTCCTATCCCTTGGTATCACTCAGTTAGTAGAATATGATTTTTAGATATGAGTGTTTTCTATGAATTTTATCCCTAAGCCTATAGCATAAAGAGAATGGGGTCCCTCCTGTTGTTAGCCGACTTTCAACGCTCAGTTGACTTGCACTGTGCCTTATCAAAGACCAGGCTATTTTGCGCAGTCATTACCAAAATTCAGATAAACAACTTGTTTATTTCTCTGAGCATATGTTTCCTCTGTAATCATAATTAAAATAGTGTTATTCTTGTTCTAATGAATCAGTAAAAACTTCACACCTCAAAATGGGTAAACCTTTAATTTGTAGCATTCTGAATAAGACTTAAATTTCAGGATGATTACTTGCTAACTTGTCTTTAACTCATTATAGTATACAAAGGGGTTTGAAGTACATGATCTTGTTTAAAGTTCATCACAGTCCTTGGAGACGAGTGCTAGTATTCTCATTTTGTAGATGAAGTAGATGTTCTCAGAGCTGAGGGCAGCACTTTTGAGTCCCCAACTCAGGTTTCCTGATTATCAATCTATTGATTTCTCCATTTCACCAATCACTCCAATCATCCTGCAGTGATTGTCTATATGCTACAAAATCCTGTATGTATTTCCAACTTTGCTTTTTTTTTTTTGGATCAGAAAGAACATATTTGACCAGAAGTGAAGTGTGTTTGATAGATAATGAAGACAGAGCCCTAGATTAAGAATTAAAAATCTGTAATTCTATCTGGTTGCTACCCTCTATTAACTTTGTGATCTTGGGAAATTTGCCTAACCTCCTCTGAAATTCACTTTTCTTTACTTTAAAAGAGATGCTGAAGATTCCTGGGTGGCAACAGTTTCAGTTCTCCACTGCTGTGTAACAAATCTCCCCCAGACTTAAAAGAACAATGATTTAGTACTTCTTATGATTCTGGTATTAGGAATTCAAGCAGAGCTCAGGGAGGAGACTTTTCTGCTGGGGCAGCATCTTGGCTGCATTCAGCCAACTGCTGGGATGGGCTGGGAGGTCCAAGAAGCTTCCCCTAATAGGTCTGGCACTTACATACTCCTCTATGGGATCTCTCTCTCTCTCTTTCTCACTTTCTTTCTCTCTGTCTTTCTGGAGAATCTCATCTTTCAATAGACATACCTGGTCTTATTTTCAGTATGCTGTTTGCTTCTAAGAGAGAGGAAGTGGAAGATGCAAACCTCTTAAAAGCTAGGTCTGGAAAGGTACAACATCACTTCCACCACATTTTATAGGCCAAGGTAAATCTCAAGGCCAATCCTGACGTAAGGGAAGGGAAAATAGTTTCTACTTGGTGGTTGCAGCATTATGCATGTACAGGGAAGGAAGAAATTAATGATACCCATTTTTGGAAACTATACCATGGTCTGCCTTGGATGACAATTGTAATTATTCACTAAGAGACTAAAAGCTTCATTTATTTAAATACAAAGATTATTAGGTATCCATTTCAAAAGCTGTTCTATGTTTTATGTAAATAGTTGTTCTCTCCTTCATGGTAGCAACAAAGGCGCTTGTTACCTAAATAAATACACAGAAAAGCATTTAATTTAAAACTTGGGGAAAAGCTATGAAGGAAATGTACAGAATGCTAGAGCAAGGTGGCCTGACTTAGACTGATGAGTGAGGAAAAGCATCTGAGCTAAGGATATTTGTCTTGACAGCAGTAGACTGAGTTGGAGTTCACCACGTGAAAAGAAAGGGAAAGAACATTCTAGGCAGAATCCACAGCACATCTCATGACCCTGAGGTGTGACCCAAGTACTGAAAGATCAGTGTGGCTGGAGGCTAAGGGTTCAGGAAGTGTGGTGTGTCAATGACACTGGAGAGGCAAGTTGGGGCGGCACTGCTGTCATTGTGTGAATGTTCCCCCATTTCATTCAGATGTTTAAAGATAGTTCAGCCAAACTATATTCAAACATAAAATGGCATGGCTGAGCATGGCTGGTGGTGTATATATACTCAAACAGATTGTACAATTTGTTTCCGTTTTGTTAAGTAGCTTTCCACAGTCACCGACAGGTGTGTGTGGGTAGGAAAGGGAAGGGAAGAAAAGAATTTTCAAAGATATTCAGGAACATATTTTTCTCTAACAAGCTCATTTCCCCTTCCCGAGCCTCTCTAATTCCTAATGGTATTACTCTCATGGATTCTGCATCATTAAGTGACTCTGAGATCCTATCTGCAAATTCAACCTGTACTGGGCCTTCAAGCACAGAATCACACGAATTAATATTTTAATTGAGTTGACAAATCCTAATGAAAATGACTACCACTTAAATTGTGATTAGGTGTGCAGAACAAAGAGTGTGTTCCAAATGTGATTCTTTTTTTTCCTCAAAAAAGCAAAGCCCCAAACTAAATGATAAATTCAAACTCAGGTAGTTGGAATAGGCTCTAAATCATCACAGATCTAGGATATCTATGCTTAGCTTGGGAAGAATAAACTGAGAATAATACAATGCCTCCTGATAGAGGAAAATAAACTGCTGGATAGGACTTTACACCAATTCACCAGCTATTTAACTGATATTTATTGTATGCCTAGCCCCATGCTGGGTAATTAGGGTGGACACAAATTGTGCAATGCTGTGGAACTCCCAGTCTTGCTTAATGGATAGGAGCAACCTAACCAGGAAGGTTGAACTCAAATAATGTAGTATGGGAGTACCAAAATAAGTTACACTGACTTTAGAAAAAAATGTCCGTGGTGTTTAGAGGGGAGTCCCTTATTTGTAAAGACAAATGAGTATGATTAGATCTTTTTAGGCCTAAGTAGTTATTATAATCAGACACTAGGCTCTCATGTGTTTATTGCATTCCCAGCATCCATTCCCAGCATCCATACCCCTTTTCCTCCTTCCACCTGCAATTCTGAGTAAGCTTATGACCCTGAGTAGCTATTGTGTATCTGTGTCCTTACGGCTTAGTGATGGGGTGAGCTGGGACAAGTGACATAAGCTTCTTAGATTAGAGTGACTCCCAGCACTTTTACTGGGAATGCAGGGACACATCCTCTGAACCCCAGTGGCCATGAAGAGGATGGATGTAACTCAGGAACTGCTGATGGCTACCAAGGGAACTTGGGGAGACATCTGCCTGAAAATGGACATGGAATTGAGAAAATGGAGCCAATATTCGAGGAATGGAAAAAGGATACATCCATCCAACTTTTCATGGTTTACTTGTTTATTTACTCACCTACTTATTTACTTATTTACTTTTTACCCTTTGAAGCCCAAAGCAATCTGAGAAGAAGCCTGCCACTTACTTTTCCTATCTGTTTGCACTTTTTAGATGATCCAGCTTGCTCAACTGATACCTGTTTTCAGTTATACCGTCTGAGAGGGATTGCCATAGAACTCTTAAGATCCCTTCTCATCCTAAGAGTCTATGATTCTGGCTTCTTACAAAAGTCACTTATAGCACCAGACCGGACCAACTTTTTCTAAGTTGGAATTGGCAATCATTTAGTGAGCAAGTAAATTTTATTAGCTGGAATGGGGAGTTGGAGACCAGGAGAAAGAAAACTCATCTCCTGACTAAATAGTAAAGAATACTCATGTTTTCCCATCCCCTGGTGTTTTTATATAGAAAAAATTAATTTATAATTATTATCAATTCAAAAATTATTAGCATGCCTAGAAAACAGCATGAAGTTTTATTCTCCACTGTGTGCTGTTTAAAAGAAGACTTCATATCATATTCCACTGTACAACAGAAGAGCCTGGCACAATACCTTGGTATTGGTGAGAGAGATGTTAAACTTCCTCAACATGTCAGGAAATGTTGGAGGCCAATATGAAATCATAACAAGGCTGTTTGAAGCCCAAAAAGAGGAGTATGTGACTCTAAGGGATAAGTTTTTACCTGTGTGGCAAGAAATAAAATACTAGAACCAAGATGAAAGAAGCTACTTTGGCCAGTTCCAGTGGGGGAGAATTGGGAATGCTTGAGCCTCCATTCTAATTGGTACTCAACAATGTCCAGGAATAAGAGCTTCATAGCTCTTGATATTATTTTTCTATATTCTTCCCTAGACAGTTATTTTTCATTCCTTCCCTGGAGTGCAAGTTCATATTATTAGCAGTTAACCACAATACACCTGTGGGTAAACAGGGCCTGGGCCCCCTCTCCTCCTTAGTGGAAGTGAGTTAGTTATTTCAGGGAGCCACCTACTTGACCAGGACAAATGTTAAAGGTCATCAGAGCTCCCCATGATAGGGGGAAGAATGTACAAATGGTATCGTAACAAAGCATTAAAACTCCCCTCCCCTGTTCATGGTTGATAACAAATTTCCATACCTCTGTGTCACAAGACCCTGCTGAGAAACTCTGTTCTCACACCCTATGGAATGTTCTAACCCTTGTATCCCCCACTCTTTGTGGAGGACTAAATTCCATCTTTTCCGGCCAGCTGCTGCCAGGAAGAACTCTCTCCTGTCCGTAAGTCCAGTTAAACTCATGTCTAACCCCGTGTCTGGCATGTTGTTCAGTCTTGCGGCTGAGCTGGGTTGGAACGACACCAAACTGATGATCAGTATAAACTAACTGGGATAGTGGCATCCCCAGATAATATGCAACCTTACTCTGAAGACTGTCATGATGAGATATATTTTTAATGAATTTTTAAAAAATAATTCAACTAGCACACATCACCTGAGAGCATAGATTCTCATCTTGAGGCAGCACTTCATAGTTTATGAAGAACTGTAGGGACTATTAGTGGCCACTATAGAGAAATACCTGTACTTATGACTTCTCTGAATGCAGCCTGGGACTGGGAGAATGCAGGGTTTTCTAGACAAATAGGAATTATCAACTGTGTCCCTAAACTCAGAAGCAAAGAAAGAAACTGAGGAGGATTATGGGAAGATGGCAGAGTAGGGAGCACAAGGATTAAGTCTCTCCACCAGAACAACTATTAAAAGGCAGGACCTGTCTGAAACAACTATTTCAAAATTCTTGCATCCAGTAACACACGATACAACATCCAAGAAAAAGCAGGTGGAAGAGGCTGGTAAATTAGGGTAGAGATTAGTAAATTGCTCTCTCCACATGGGGGAGTGGTTACTGGCACCCATCCCGCACTCCCATGGCAAGTCACCATGGGCTCCAGTTCCTGGCTAACTCACTGGTGACAGAAAGGACATAAAAAATCCACTTAACTAAGACTGGAGGTAAGCACATCATTTCTGATCACAACTTTTGATCAGCAACTTCAGCTCACTGGGAGGCTGGCTCTGAGGGTGGCCATTTGTTCCAGCCCTCCCCAGACAAAGGTGGTGGCAAACGAGACTTAAAGATGCATGCTTCCTCAGGGCTGCAGGAGACAGTTTAAGGGCTGCATTTGCTGGGCAGGTCAAGAAAGTGAATCTTTGGGGAGCCATAGAAGAAGCTCCGGGTGCCCTCCTGATCCCCTCTCCAGGGCATTTGGAACTGTTCTGTATCCCATCATAGGTTCCTAGCTGTGTTCCAGCTGGGAAAGACTGACTTGGGAAACTCCTCTCAGGCAGGTGTGCCCCTTCCAGAATATACCCTCCAGACTAAAGCAGCTTGAGACAACAACAAAAGCAGTGCGAGAAACTATTCAGGCGGATGACCTGGAGCACGCACCCCCCCCCCTTTTTTTTTTATTTTGAAATAAATTCAAACTTACAGTAACAGTTGCAAAAACAATACAAAACCCATGCACAGAACTCCAGCATACCCCGACCCACCAACTTTAACATCCTGTCACACCACCATTTCTTTTTTTCCCTTCCTCCCTCCCTCCCTATCATCCATCATCTATTGCTCTGTCTTCTGAACATATGAGAGCAAGCTGCACACATCCTTGAGCAAACACTACAATTCACAGATACAATTCCCATGAACAAGAACATTCTTTTATGCAATCCCATTAAATGCAGCTAAAAAGTTCAAGAAATTCAACATTGATACAAAGCTTACTTTCTATATTTCCTTTTTTTTTCTTTTTGTTATGTCCCCACTGTGTCCCTTTGAGCCTCCTCTCCTCCATCCTCAGATCCCATCCAGGATCATCCTTGGCATTTAATTGTCATTGCCTATTTAGACTGTCTTTTTCTTTTCTTTTCTTTTCTTTTCTTTACTTTTTTTCTCAATTGTGGAAACATATATACAGCCTAAATCTTCCCATTCCAACCCTTCCCTAGCATTCCATTAGTGGGATTAATCACATTTACAATGTTGCAATGCTGTCACCTTCCCACCATCCATTACTAGAAATTTCCCTTCACCCCAAACAGCAACCCTACACTCATTTCTTAACTCCCCATTGCCCCTCCCCCCACTTCTTGTAACCCATCCTCTACTTTTCATCTCTATGGTCATATTCTCTGATGCTTTCTTTGTGTTTACTGTGGGGCATAAATTTAACCTCTTAAATCTATAACAATCTTGTTTTTCTTTGATACCAATTTAATTTCAATAGGACACGTACTCCTCCATTCCCCCACCTTTATGTAGTTCTTGTCAGAAATTACATATTATACATTGAGTCCAAAGCCACTGATTTATCATTAGAGTTTATGTATTTTCTATCTTGTAGGAAATAAATAGTGGAGTTACAAATCAAAAATTATTGACTTCTATTTGTATTCCATTGTGGTCAGAGAATGTGCTTTGAATATATTCAATTTTTTTTTTTTTTTTTTAATTTACTGAGGCTTGTTTTACGTCCCAGCATATGGTCTATTCTGGAGAAAGATCTGTGATCACTAGAGAAAAATGTGTGCCCCAGTGACCTGGGATGTAATGTTCTATGTATGTCTGTTAAATTTTTCTATATCTCTCTCTCCTTTCTTTGTTTTTCTGTCAGTAGGGTTCCCTTTAGTATTTGAATTAGGGCAGGTCTTTTATTAGCAAAATCTCTCAGCATTTGTTTGTCTGTGAAAGATTTAAGCTCTCCCTCAAATTTGAAGGAGAGTTTTGCTGTATAAAGTATTCTTGGTTGGAAATTTTTCTTTCTCAGAATTTTAAACATGTCATGCCACTGCCTTCTCGCCTTCATGGTGGCCACTGAGTAGTCACTACTTAGTCTTATGTTGTTTCGTTTGTATGTGGTGAATTGCTTTTCTCTTGCTGCTTTCAGAACTTGCTCCTTCTCTTCAGTATTGACAGTCTGATCAGAATATGTCTTCGGGTGGGTTTATTTGGATTTATTCTGTTTGGAGTTCTCTGGGCATTTATTCTTTGTGTATTTATATTATGTAGAAGGTTGGGGAAGTTTTCCCCAACAATTTCTTTGAATACTCTTTCTAGACCTTTACCCTTCTCTTCCCCTTCTGGGACACCAATGAGTCTTAAATTTGGACATTTTATTTTATCTATTGTATCCCTGAGATCCATTTCGATTTTTTTTATTTTTTCTCCATTCTTTCTTTTGTTCTTTCATTTTCCATTCTGTGGTCATTGAAGACACTGAGTCATTGTTCAACTTCCTCTAATCTTGTATTATGAGTATCCAAAATCTTTTTAATTTGTCCAACAGTTTCTTTTATTTCATAAGATCTTCTATTTTTTTATTTACTCTTGCAATTTCTTCTTTATGCTCTTCTAGGGTCTTCTTTATGTCCTTTATATCCTGTGCCATGCTCTTCTTCATGTCCTTTATGTCCTGTGCCATGCTCTCATTGTTTGATTTTAGGTCTTTGATTAATTGTGTCAAGTACTGTGTCTCTTCTGATCTTTTGATGTGGGTGTTTGGGTTTGGGTTCTCCATAGTGTCTGGTTTTATCATATGCTTAAAGATTTTCTGTTGTTTTTGGCCTCTAGGCATTTGCTTTACTTGATAGGGTTCTTTCTGGATGTAATACTGATATCTAATTTTTCAGATCTACAGCTTGGTGGCGTATGCTTTCTCTAACTAGCCAGCAGATGGTGTCCATGAGTCACCTATTCCCCTCAAGTCAGTTCTCCCCAACTTTGTCTTTGTGATGTGTGGGGATCTGATTCTTGTGGGGTTCAATTGGTGTACTAAGTTTGGGTGTGCTGTTGTTGCTGTCCACCCTGAATGTGGGGCGTGTGTCTGGATGCTTAGGGAGGCAGGGCAGCTTTAATAACCAAACCTCCCAGGTGTTCCTGGAGATTTAAGGCTGTTACAAGAGTCTAAGCCTTCATTTCAGTCTTGCCACAGATTGTCTCTGACTCTGACCCCGAAGTCCTTGGTATTGGTGTAGGGTCCCTGGGATTTCCAAGTGGGTCCCCCTTCCCAGCCGTGCTCTTCCATGACCTCTGCTGAGGGAAGGCTGTGCCATGTCACAAGTGTGCACCGGGCTCCAGGGAAGCCCTGGGCCTTTGGGCCGTGCAGGGGCATTCCCAGCCTGTTTTAAAGATGGTTGAATGGGGCGTGTTAATTTCCCCCTTTTCACACAGTTCCGCCTTCCCAGCTCTGGGACAATTACCTGTGGGTGCATTAAAGGCCACTGTCCACGGCTGATATTGTGGCATATGCGTGGCACTATGGGAAACACTCTTGGCACAGCTCTGGGCTATGGCTCCGTCCCTGGGCAGGAGTGTCTCCAGCCTGCCGGGTAGATGTCTGCAAGGGGCGCGGTTTCTTTCTCCTTTTAGCTCCCCTCTATCCCCCTGGCCCCGAGACAATCAGCAGTGGGTGTGAGGAGGGCTATCCTCCACGCCAGACACCGAGGCATTGGCTAGAGCCTGCTCCTGTAGTGCTTCACTGCGCGGTTCTCACTGCCGTATCTGCAGCCACTCCTGGGTTTTTTTTTTTTCTTTTAAAAGAACTAGTCTATCTCCAAATGCCAACCCATGGTTTCCCCACACTTTCTGCTGGCTTACTGACTCATTTCAGAATGTAGACTCCCGGTTTCCCCAAATGTATGATTCCTGTGGATTTAGCAGACCTTGTCTGGCTGGTGCATCACTGGAACTGGTGTTCTGGGTCACTTTCTGGCTTTTATCTAGTATTTTTCACGGAGGTGTTTTTTTTTGCCCTGTCTCACCTAGCTGCCATCTTAGGTTCTCTCAGAATACCTTCTTCAAACACCAAGAAGACAGTAAAGGTCTCTCTCCTGGGAAAAGAGAAGGTATTCAAACTGCTGTAAACAGGAGAACTCCAAAGCAACTAACAAGAATAAGCCCAGGATAAGACATAGACCCAGAAAAGACAGGGAGGACCCTGCATTTTGCATTCACCTTGGGCTGTCTTTCCTGATAGAATGACTGGCAATCAAGAATATCTCTGTGATATCACCAGCTGGTTACAAAATAAAGGTACAGACATCTCAGGAAATAAATCTGAGAGCTAAAATTTTAAAATATTAAAATGTACACTGTGCAGTAGAGTACAAGACAAACAAACAGGAAATGATAACAAAAATCCAGAAAATGCCAACAGAGAAGACCAGAATGTGGACATGCAAAACAAAGAAAAAAAATACCTTAAAAATGCTCAAGGAGATGGAAAAAATACAGAGAAAAGAACTAAAGCATATCATGAAACCTATGACTGAGCAATATGAGAATCTCTACCCATGGACCCCAAAAAGACATACTCTTTCCATATGCAAAATGCATTAATTCTATTACAATATCCCCAAATCCTTAAATCATTTCAGTAACACTATTAAGTACAAAGTCTCATCAAAATCAGTTATAAGTGTGGTCTGTCCTGGGGCACAATTCCCCTCTAGCTGTGGACCTGTGAAACTTAGAACAGGTTATCTTCTTCCAATATACAAAGGAAGGACAGTCAAAGAATAAATATTCCCATTGCCATAAAGAGAAATTGGAAGGAAAACAGGGGTCATGGGTCCCAAACAGTTCTGAAGACTTCCATTGGAATTCAAGTTCCAAGAATCATCAATAGAATGATGTTTTAACCTCAGGGTTTGATACAGTGGCAGCCACACTCTTTCTAAGGGCTTACAGAGTGGCCCTGCTCTTTCCAAACACTGGGGTGAAGATTCCAACATCTTCAAGCATTGGAGTGTTGGCCAGACTCGAGGTCCCATCCTCCTCAAGCATCAGGGTGGTGGCCAGTCTCTCTGCAATCTTTGGGTCCCAGGATCAACCCCCCCAGAGCAGTGGGGTGGTGGCCAGACTCTCCCCGATTCCCTGGGAATGTGCTTCACCCTCTCTGAATCCTGGGGCAGGAGTACTCTTTTTGAACAATGGGGCAGAAGGCTTACCCTCTGAAAGCCCTGGGGCACACTTACCCTTTCTAATACAACGGTGGGTCCACTTTCTTCGTGGATCCATGTTCAGTTAAACTGCCATGTGTGAGGCACTATTCTCTGGGGACTTGCCTTCCAGAGGCTCAGAATTTTCCAAACGATGAATTTCTGATATCTTTGGACTCAGGAGTTCAGTTTTCAGCTTATCTGTTTCCTCTCTCATTTTACAATGAGCTACAAGGAAAAACCAGTCTGCACCTTCCACATTTAGTTTGCAAATCTCCTCAGCTAAATATCCAAGCTCATCGCTTTCAAATTCTGTCTTCAATCTGACACCAGGATTCAATTCTGCCACATTCTCTGCCAGTTTAAAACAAGGATTGCCTTTTGTTCTGGTTTGCTAATTCCTCCCATTATGCAAAATACCAGAAATGGATTGGCTTCTACAAAGGTGGTTTATGTGGTTACAAAGTTACAATCCTCAGGCTAAGGCATCAACAACAGAGTACCTTCACTGAAGAAAGGCTGATGGCCTCCAGAAAACCTCTGTCAGCTGGAAAAGCACATGGCTGGTGTCTGCTCTGGGGTTCTGGTTTCAGAATGGCTTTCTCCCAGGATGTTTCTCTCTAAGCTTCTGGGTTTGTTCTCTTATATTATCCCAGGGCAAACTCTGGGCTTCATCTCTTAGCTAAATATCCTTCTGTCTGCATCTCCAAGCATCTCTGAGCACCAGCATCAACAAGCATCTGGGCTGTGTGGCTCTTTTTAAAGGACTCCAGTAAACTAATCAAGACCCACACTGAATGGGCAGGGTCACACCTCCATGGAAATAATCCAATCAAAGTCATCACCTACAATTAGGTGAGTCACATCTCTATGGAAACATTCTAATCCAAATATCCCACAAGATTAGATTAAAAGATCATGATTTTTTCTTGGGGGACATAATATATCCAAACCAGCACACCTTTGTTCCAGTTTGCAATGACACAGTCATCATTTCTGTCTAAGGCCTAATCAGGAGTACTTTAGAGACCATATTTCTACCAACAATCTCTTCAGAGCAATCTAGGCCTTTTCTATCAAGAATTTCAAAATTTTTCCAGAATCTTCCCCCTTCCCATTTATAAAGCTGTCCAGCATTTTTGGTATTTGCATCTTAGCACCCCACTTCTCAATGCCAAAATCTGTTTTGGTTTGCTAAAGCTGCCAGAATACAATATACCAGAAATGGCTTGCCTTTTACAATGGGGATTTTATTAGCTTACAAGTTTACAATTCTTAGGTTGTGAAAAATTTCCAAATAAAGGCATCAACAGGCAATGCCTTTTCACCCGAAACCAGCTACCAGGATCCTGGGATCCTGGGATCCTCTGTCAGATGACAAGGCACATGGTGACATGCACTCATCTTTCCCTTCTCTTCTGGGCTTTGCTGCTTTCGGTATCTGGCTGTGATATTTGTGGTTTTATTTCTGAACTGAGCTTCTGTGTGTGTCCTTTCTCAGCTTCTCTGCTTTCTCTCTATTCTGTGCCTTTAAACAGACTCCAGTAAGAGCATTAAGACCCACCTGGGGTGTGCCTCAACTATAACAACCTGATCAAAAAGTCTTACCCACAATAGGTTTACACACACAGGAATGGATTAGCTTTAAGAAAATTATCTTTTCTGGGATCCATAAAACTTCCAAACCATAAAACTTAGTAAAGAAATAGAATTTGTAAAAAGGAACCAAACAGAACTACTGGAGTTGAAGACCACAATAACTGAAATGAAAAATTCCCAGAAGGGTTCCAAAAGGAGATTGGAGTTGGCAGAAGGAAGAATCAGTAAATCAAAGACAAGACAATTGAAATGTGCCAGACTGAGGGGAAGAAAGTGAAAATAGCCTAAGACATCTCTGTGACACATGAAGAGGACCAATCTATGCATTATGGGAGTCCCAGAAGGAGAAGGAGAAAAAGGGGCAGAAGTAATTTTCAAAGAAATTATGAAAGAGAACTTCCCAAACTTGGCTAAAAACATGTATATGCACATCCAAGAAGCCCAGAAAATACCAAAGAGGATAAATAAGAAGAACAACACACTCCATCATGTATTAAACAAACCTGAATTCAAAGGACAGGGAGAGAGTTCTGAAAGCTGTGAGAAGAAAATAATGTGTTACGGACAGGGGATTCCCAATTAGATGGAGTTCCGGCTTCTCATCAGAAACCATGGAGACAAGAAGGCACTGTGTGGAAATATTTAAAATGCTGAAAGAAAACAACAACAACAAAAACCAGAATGCTGAAAGAATTTTGATCCAGTAAAACTTTCTTTCATAAATGAAGAGATTAAGACATTCACAGATAAACAAAAGCTGAGGGAATTCATCACCACTAGCCCTGCCCTAAAAGCAAGGCTAAAAGGAGTTCTTCAGACTGAAAAGAGAGGATATTGGAGGGTGGTTCAAAGCAGCATAAAGAAATAAAGACTTGGTAAATGTAAACGTGGGTAATTATAAATGCCAGTTTTATTGTATTTTTTAGTATGTAACTCCACTTTTTATTCCTATAGGTGCTAAAATGCAAATGCGTAAAAAGTACCATGTATAAAGATATACAGGGTAACAAGTACAAAAAAAAAGATGGGGAGATGGAGGAGTTTGGGAGAAGTGTATGTGTATGATATTGAAGTCAAGTTGGTATCAAACTAAATATGAATGTTATGTATTTAGAATGTAAATTTTAATCCCAGAGTAACAGCAATAAAAATATATGAAATATATGTCCAGATAGAAAGAAGTCACTCAATATGGTACAACACAAAAAATGAAATAAATATAAAGGAAGGCATTAATGAAAGAATTGAGGGGCAAAATTGTGTAAGAATAACAAAGACTAAATAGCAAAATGGCAGAAGAAAGTCCTGCATTATATGCAGTGACTTTACAGGTAAATGAATTAAACTCTCCAGTCCAAAGGCAGAGATTTGGCAGAATGAGTAAAAAGCATGACCAGCTATAAGCTGTCTGCCAGAGACTTAAATTCAAAGATACAAGCAGGTGGAACGTGAAAGAATGGGAAAAATATACCCTGTAAGTAATAATCAAAAGAGAATTGGGGTAACTTGACTAATGACATGTTGTCACAGGTTCATCTCTTTATACCTCAAGCTAGTGATTACCTTTAGAAAAGATCTAAACCTTATCTATTCATGATTCAATAAGCTTGGGCTTCAAGCAAACTTCCACTCAAGTAAGAGTATTGGGTAGACAGACAATAATTTTATAGTAAAGAGCACTCAAGACAAGAATTCAAGTTCTATATATGTTTACTAAAGGAGCACTTCAGGTAAAAGGAACAGGTTTATAAGGTATATACAAAATGACACATTACCAAGCCTGGGAACTCTAGTCTCTCCAGTCATAGCTGAATATAAGAAGAGAGTTCCTGTACATTCTTAGCACAGGGTATTTATATTCTAAATGAAAAAGTTTGCATCTTCAATATGGCATAAGGGGTTTTTACTTAAAACTTCAATCTTACTCAAATGAGTCACACTTCTTTTTTTATGTTTAGCAAGCAATAAAGTCTTAGTTCAACATTAATCAAAAAAGCAAGTGTCCTGTGGTTTGTACTAAAAATTAGGTGAAATGAGATAAGAGATATATGTATTTCTGGATTAATCATTAGTCTTAAATAAAAGCATTATATTGTTTTAGCAAGCATGTAATTGGTTAAAAATGTATTCATAATCTTATAACTAACTATGAGTCATATCATAAAGAGCAGGGTGGTCTTTCATTGTCTGTGGTTGACAACTTGGGGAGGTTCTTCTTGTGACTTTTACAGCCTTTCTCGGGCTCTACATCATTGCTTCTTTTTCCCCTTTCTTTTTGGGCTAGTTTTGCCTTCCTCTCAGTTATAATTAAGACAGTCTCTGATACAGGACTAGTGGGGTATGAGTCATGTTTTCCAGTCATTATAGTGTGGCCATTCAATGTCTAGTTTCTAGGGAATATTACTTTGGGATTCTTAGGTAAATGTTCAGATATATAAGCCTCAATATCAGAGGGTATGACCAGTTCTTCACTATCAGAGTCAGAAACCTCCGGTGGTGCATGAGGACAGCAGATTTTCCCAGTTTCCTGAAGCTTACTGAGTGGGGAAAAATCAGCATCTTCATTCTCAGATTCCTCGCTAGAGGTACTTTCCCATAACAATATAAAATAGACTTGAAATCAAAAACATTTAGGAGGGACAAAAATGGTCATTATATACTGATGAAGTGGTCATTTCAACAAGAACATAATATAACAAGACATAACATTTATAAATATATATGCACCTAACAGCAGAGTTCCAAAATGTATGAAGAAAATGCCAACTGATCTGAAGGGAGAAATCAGTGGTTCTATAGGAATAGTAGAAGATTTTAATGCAGCACTCTCAATTATTGAATATCTAGACAGAAGATTAAAAAGAAAATAGACGACTTGAATGATACTGTAAACCAACTAGACCTAACAGACTTCTAGAACACTTCACACAACAACAGAGTACACATTCTTTTTGAGTGCACGTGGATCATTCTCCAGGATAGACTATAACTTAGTTCACAAAACAAATCTCAGTAAATTCAAAAATATTGAAATCATGCAATGTATTCTTATCTGACCACAATGGAATGAAACTGAAATCAATAACAGAGGGAGAAATGGAAAATTCACAAATATGTGGAAATTTAAAGATGTCTCAAACAACCAATGGGTTAAAGAGGAAATCAAAAGGGAAATTAGGAAATATCTTGAGGCAAATGAAAATGAAAATATAACATGAACAAAACTTATAGGATGCAGCAAAGGCAGTGCTGCAAAGGAAATTTATAGCTCCAAATGTTTACATTAAAGAAGAAGAAAGATTTCAAATAAAAGGCCTCAACTCAAAACTGGACGAACTAGAAACACAAGAACAAACTAAGTACAAATCAAGCAGAAGGAAAGAAATAACAAAGATTAAATTGGAAATAAATGAAATAGAGAACAACAAAAATAGAATCAACAAAACCAAAAGTTGGTTCTATAAAAACTTCAATAAAATTCACACATCTTTAGCTAGACTGACAAAGAATAAGAGAGGGCACAAATAATTAAAACCAGGCATGAAAGGGAGGGCATTACCACCTACTTCCCAGAAATAAAAAGGCCTGTAAGTGGATACTATGAACAACTACACATCAAAAAATTAGGTAATCTAGATGAAATGGACAAATTCTCATAAACACACAAACTGCTTACAATGACTTAAGAAGAAATAGAGGATCTCAACAAACCAAAAACTAGTAACGAGATTGAATCACTAATTAAAAACCTCTCAACAAAGAAATGTCCAGGACCAGATGGCTTCACAGAGGAATTTTACCAAACTTTCCAAGAAGACGTAACTCCAACCCTGCCCAAGCTTTTCCAAAAAAAATGAAGAGGAGGGATTACTCCCTAATTCATTCTACAAGGCCAACATAACCTTCATACCAAAGCCAGATAAACATACCAGAAGAAGAAAAAAATTACAGACCAACATATCTTGAATATGGATGCAAAAATCCTCAACAAAATACTGGCAAACTGAACCCAGCAGCACAGTAAAAGAAATATACACAATGATAAAGTGGGATTTATCCCTGGTGTGTAAGCATGGTTCGACATAAGGAAATAAAGTAATATGATATACCAAATTAACAAAATGAAGGAGAAAAAAAAAAAAAACACATGATCATCTCAATTGGTGCAGAAAAGACATTTGACAATACCCAGCAGCTCTTCTTGATAAAAATACTTAGAAAACTAGGAATAGAAAGAAACTTCTTCAACATGATAAAGCGTATACATGAAAAACCCACAGCTAACATCCTACTATATGGTGAAAAACTGAAAGCTGTCCTCCAAGATTATGAAGACAAGGATGCCTACTGTCACCACTGTTATTCAACATTGTACAAGAAGTTCTTCCTAGAGCAATTAGGCAAGAAGAAGAAATCAAAGGCAACCAAATTGGAGAGGAAGAAGCAAAACTTTCCCTATTTGCAGATTACAGGAAACTATATGCAGAAAATCCTGAAAAACCCACAATGTTCCAAGAGATAATAAAGGAACTCAGCAAAGTGATAGGGTACAAGACCACTAACCCCAAATCAGTAGGATTTCTATACATGAGCAATGAACAATTAGAAGAAATCAAGAATAAAATTCCATATATGATAGCAAAAAAGAGAATCAAATATCAAGGAATAAATCTAGACAAGACGTAAAGCACTTATACACAGAAATCTGCAAACATTGCTAAAAAGAAATTAAAGAAGATATAAATAAATGGAAAGATGTTCTGTGTTCATGGATTGGAAGATTAAATATTGCTAAGACACCAGTTCTACCCAAAGTTATTCATAGTCAAAATTCCAACCACCTTCTTTGAAGAAATGGAAAAACCAATTTTCAAAATCACATGGAAGCATAAGGGGACCTGGATAGCAAAAGCCATCTTAAAAAAGAAGATTGAAGTTGGAGGACTCATATTTCCTGATCTTAAAACTTATTCAAAACCCGTATAATCAAAACCCATATAAGCATGGTACTTGCCCAAGGACAGACATATAGATCAATGGAATCAAATTGAGACCTCAGAAATCAGCCCTCACATTTATGGCCAATAGATTTGTTTTTTAAATTCATTTTTATTGAGATATATTCACATACCATACAGTCATCCAAAGTGTATAATCACTTGTTCATGGTACCATCATATAGTTGTGCATTCATCACCCCAATCTATTTTTTGAACATTTTCCTTGGACCACAAAAAGTGAAAAAAAGAATAAAAAATAAAAGTAAAAAAGAACACCCAAATCATCCTCCCCCCCAACACTATTTTTCATTTAGTTTTTTGTCCCCATTTTTCTACTCATCCATCCATACACTGGATAAAAGGACTGTGATCCACAAGGCTTTCACAATCACACTGTCACCCCTTGTAAGCTGCATTGCTATCCAATTGTCTTCAAGAGTCAAGGCCACCGGGTTGCAGTTTGATAGTTTCAGGTATTCATTTCTAGCTATTCCACTGTACTAAAACCTACAAAGGGTTATCTATATAGTGCATAAGAGTGCCTACCAGAGTGACCTCTCGACTCCATTTGGAATCTCTCAGCCACTGAAACTTTGTTTTGTTTCATTTTGCATCCCTCTTTTGGTGAAGAAGATGTTCTCAATCCCATGGTGTTGGGTCCAGATTCATCCCTGGGAGTCATGTCCCACATTGCCAGGGAGATTTACACACCTGGGAGTCAGATCCCATGTAGGAGGGAGGGCAGTTAGTTCACCCACCGAGTTGGCTTGGCTAGAGAGAGAACATGGCCAACAGGTTTTTGACAAGGAGGCAAAGGCCACTCGATTGGGAAAAAATAGTCTTTTCAACAAATGGGGCTGGCAAATTGGATCTCCATTTGCAAAAAATGTAGGTGGCCCCCTCCCTTATACTTTATACAAAAGTTAAATTGAAATGGATCAAGAACCTATGTATAAGAGCCAGAACAATCAAACTCCTAGAAGAAAACATAGGGAAACAACTTCAGTATCTTGTGTTAGGCAATGGTTTCTCAGACTTTATACCTAATCTAAAGCATAAGCTACAAAATAAAAATATAAATAAATGGGACCTCATCAAAATTAAAACCGTTTAAGCCTTAAAAAACTTTATCATGATAGTTAAATGACATAATTGGGAAAAATATTTGGAAACCACATATATAATAGAGGTTTAATATCCAGAAAATATAAAGAAATCTTTCAACTTAACAGAAAAAGGCAACTCAATTAAAAAATGGGCTGGAGGCTTTAATAGACATCTCTCCAAAGAAGATATACAAATGTCCAAAATTCACATAAACAAGTTGCTCAACATCATTAGCCATCAGGGAAATATAAGTCAAAACCACAATGAGATACCATGTCACACTCACTATAATGCTATCACTAAAAGAAAAAAAAGAAAAGAAAACTATAAGTGTTTGAGAGGATGCAGAGAAATAGGAACACTCATTCACTGTTGGTGGGGATGTGAAATAGTGCAGCCACTGGAAAACATTTGGTGGTTCCTTAGAAAGTTCAGTAGAGAATTAACCTACCACCCAACATTCCAACTTTTAGTTTTAAACCCAAATGAAGTGAAAAAAAGGGGTTCTAACAGATATTTGCACACTGATGTTCTATAGAGGCATTTATTCACAATTGCCAAAAGATGGAAACAACCCAAGTGTCCACTAACTGATGAATGGATAAACAAAATGACATATATTCAAAGAATGGAATATTATTTAGTTGTAAAATGGAATGAGGTTCTGATACATATGACAATATGGATGGACCTTGAAGACATCATGTTGAGTGTAATAAGCCAGACTCAAAAGGATGAATCTGTATGCGATCACTGATGTGAAATAATTATAATAGGCAAACTCACAGAGTCAGAATCTAGAATATAGGTTAGCAGGGAATGTGTTGGGGATAGGGAATAGGAAGTTAAGGCTTAAAAGGCTGGAGAATAGGGAGTTAAGACTTAGAATGTACAGAGTTCCTATTTGGAATGATGGAAATGTTTTGGTAACAGATGGTGATGATGGTAGCACTACATTGTGGATATAATTAACAACACTGAAATATATATCTGAATATGGTTTAAAGGGGAAATGTTAGGTTGTATATGATGTAACAGAATAAAATTTTTGAAAACATCCACAAATCTACGCTGCGCAAACAGTGAACCCTAATTTAAACCATAGACTATAGTGAATTGTACAATTATAAAACTGTGCTTTCATCAATTATAACAAATGTACCACACCAATGCAAGTTGTTAATGATAGGATGGGATATGGGAATCCTGTATTTTATGGATGATTGTTCTGTAAACCCACAACTTCTCTAGTAAAAAAATAAAGAAAAGGAAAAAAAAAAAATCTGAGTTGACTGAAGGTGATGCACAATTGTAATAATTTGGCAGGTGAAATCACTGCCCTCCCCCTACGTGGGATCAGACACCCAGGGGAGTGAATCTCCCTGGTAACATGGGGAGTGACTCCCAGGGAGGAATCTAGACCCAGCATCGTGGGATGGAGAACATCTTCTTGACCAAAAGGGGGATATGAAAGGAAATGAAATAAGCTTCAGTGGCTGAGAGATTCCAAAAGGAGCCGAGAGGTCACTCTGGTGGGCACTCTTATGCACAATATAGACAACCCTTTTTAGGTTCTAGTGAGTTGGGGTAGCTGGCAGCAGATACCTGATACTATCAAACTGCAACCCAGAACCTATGAATCTTGAAGACGATTGTATAAAAATGTAGCTTATGAGGGGTGACAGTGGGATTGGGAAAGCCATATGGACCACACTCCCCTTTGTCTAGTTTATGGATGGATGAGTAGAAAAATGGGGGAAGGAAAAAAGCAAGGAAACAAACAAAAAAAGGTACCCAGTGTTCTTTTTTACTTTAATTGCTCTTTTTCACTTTAATTATTATTCTTGTTATTTTTATGTGTGTGGTAATGAAGGTGTCAGGGATTGATTTTGGTGATGAATGCACAACTATGTAATGGTACTGTGAACAATCAAACGTATGATTTGTTTTGTATGATTGCATGGTATGTGAATATATCTCAATAAAATGAATTAAAAAAAAGAAAATACCTGAGTTGACTGAAGGTGATGCACAATTGTAATAAAACGTTTGATTCACGGGGGTTCCTACATTACAATGTTCACCAAAAACATGCTCAGCTCCCTGCAAAGTCTTAGTGGCTACGCAGATATGCCTTCAAAGCAAATGACGAATCACTCTCAAAGTGTCAAGCAACCATGTACAAGCTCAGGATGAAAACAAAAGTTCCATCCGATGAAAGGTACCCCTGTGGCTAGGAGACTTGGAACATACCCAACTCCGATTGATGGGATCAGGATACAAATTCTAGCTGAATGCTACTGAAGCAAATGATAACCTAATCAATATCATTCAAACCTTCCCTGTCTTCATTTATTCGAATTTTTATTGATCACACTTTTAAGTGACAGGCATCACAATGTTAGGGGCTCTGGGTACAGAGATGACTCTGACGTAGTCTAGGCTTTGAGGATTCACAGGGCAGCCAGAGATGCAGATGTTATCAATATTAATAACAGTGCCACGCGAGAAATGTTACAAGAGGAACCTTACAAAGTATCTGAATCACAGAGAAGGAAACAAACAATGTCTGAAACCAAGGGCAGTCAAAAACGCACTTAAAAGAGGAGGTTCTGCTTGATCTGGGCCTTCAAGATTGTATCTCTGGGATCCCTAGTCTGAATCCAAAATAATGGGAAGGGATATTGAAAATGGCTTGTAATACCAAACATGCCTGTCCACACTCATTGTCAACATGATAAGGACTCTTCTCCAAGGATGTGAGGTGTGAGATTTTCTGGTGGGAGGCCCCAGAGGTGTTGATTAGATAGGAAAAGTGTTATACAATCCAAAGTGATCATGATAGATGAATGAGTCAGATTTTGGTCTCAGAGATGGCTGGGCGGACTGAGGGCAACGTGGTACAAATTAGGTTAAGGGGCTGTAAGAAAGAAGTTTGCTATAGCAAAACCTTGGACATAGCTTAATTGTAAAGGTGTTATTTTTGCCCAATATAAATGAAATGAACTGGTGTACTAAGAATACTCCTGATGGGCAAGCCTGATATGTTTGGAAGGGGGGCAACAGATATAGATGGTGCCGTGCTGGGACCTTTATAATTTACTATTGAATTTTATAATGAGTTGATATTCAGGAATCCCTTTGGTGCACAGAGCTATGTAAGATATTAATATTCCTAAACCCTCCAACTTTATTGAATTAGAAGCCCTGCCAGTCTCTGAAAAACAGGGGTTGGCAGATTGATATGGAACAATGTTTAGTTCTTTTCCAGGTGGACAAATAGACAAAGGGTATTTCAGGTAGAAAAGATAGAATATGCATGAAAGAATATGGGATGTTTAAAGACTCTAAATTGGATTGAGCATGTGATTTGAAGGAAGAAAGATTGCTTGGTGGGTAGGAGGGAGACAATGCAGGAGACCAAGAGAGAACTAAGCTGGGTCATAAAGGTTATAAAGAGAGGACAAATACGAGCAGATGGTGTGTGAAGAATGAGTCTTGCATCTCTGATAAGGAGAAGAGAGGCTGGAGGCAGGGGGGACCAAGTGTGTCAGTCAGGGCGTGGGCAGCAAAGAGAATGCCACTCAGTGAGTCACATAAAGAGACTTTAATGGAGAAAATATTTACATAAGTCTCTAGAGCCATTCCCAGATTAGTTAAGGGAATGGGCAAGAAATGTTGAGGCACCCAGAGACTAGCCTTTACCGTCCAATGGAAGGGGAAAGGGGAGGAAATAGTTATACTGGATCCTGGTGAGAAATGGAGACACGAAGGAGGGGTGGTGTTGGAATTTGGCAAAGCTGGGAGGCAGCAGGCACAAAATATCCCAAGTTTTCCCTCCTTTATACTCCAGTGTCCTGCTAGTGCCTCCCCTTGGCTGAATCCAGTTTGAAACTCACCAAAAGGGCTGACCAGTGGTTCAACCCACAGGGATCAGCCTCATGGGGTACAGAACTAGTAAGACAAGGGCAAGAAGAGAAGGAGGCCATGGCAAATGAGACCAGCAGGCACAACAAACTGGAAAGAAGAATCATTTGCTGACTTACAGTTCCCTAGACCAAAAGATTTTTCATTCATTCCTAACATTCTGATATTTTATCCTCACCAAACAAAGTTTTCATCAACAACTTGGTTTTCTTGATTCCTTGATGGTCAGAAGTGCAGGGTCTAATTGCCAATCCTGGTATTAGGACTCAAGTATTGTAAGATGAATATTTTCTCATGTGCAAACCTTGCTTTCTCGCCCTTCCCTTGATTCCTAGGAACAGTGTGCCAAGGGCCCTGGCCAAGCCTCAAGGAACAAGGGAATATTTACGTAATCAGAAGGCACCTAGTATGCAGGGCAGATAATGCTGGTCAAAACGCTGCCCTGTGATTGTGAGGGATGGAATTGTTTTGCACAAAGCCCCTGCACATGTGCACCAAAAGGTCCCATACACTGTAAATAAGTCCTGTGGTCTTGCAAGGTTTGGCTCCGTAACTGGTTCATCCATCATCCCTTTGCTATTTTGTTTGTTTTTGTTTTTATTTTTATTTTTACAAACATTCTTCCTTTCTCCCCCACCTCTGCCCCAGGTAACCTCTAATTTGCTTTCTGTCTGTGAATTTGCTATTTCTCGTCATCTGTTCTTAGTAATGTCATGCAGTATTTGTCCATATATGCCTCACTTATTTTTATTTATAAATATATAATAAATCACAGTTTATTATATATAAATGTCTATAGATAAAATTATACAAATTTAGAATAAATTATAAATAGACATTTATCCTATAATTCATAGGAGAGTTTATCTATGTGTCTGTGAAGGACAGACTCAGTGATAGGACTGTGCTTTGCGGGGTGAGAAACCTTTATCTGAACTCCCTGGTAATTAAAGTTGATGGTTAGGGAAATTTTATTTATTTGACACTGAATGAAAATTTTATCTCTTGAGGTTTTTAATTTCAGGTTTATTGTAGTACACATGTTGATAATTTTATTTCTGGCACTTGAATTTTAACATTGCTTATGGACGTTTTCATTTAAATATTTGTCTATGAGAAGTCCATTACTGCACAAGATCTGGTCTTTGTCCTTTGGAATGCCTTTTCTCTCCCTTGTTCAAATCTTGTAAGTTGCAAGGCTACTTAGTTAATGAAAATTTTTAAAAGGCAACAAAATAAAAAAACAAAATAAAAATAAATAAAAAACACTCTGTTTTGGTTCTAGGCTCTCAGCTTGTCAGCTCAGCAATCAGCTGCTAATATTCTAGAGCTAAATTTGTAGTGGCACCAACATCCAGACCAAATCCAGAATTGGATCTCTCCTTCTAATAGTCTGTACTCCTTAATCCCACCCCAGAATGTGAAGGCTGGTATGTTTCTGGGAATCAGAAGGCACATGTAGACTGAGTCCATTCAGAACTAGTTAAAGCTATTAACAGGGAGTCCAGCATCACCTCAAAGCAACAGAGACAAGAAATCACAAGGGGAAAAAAATATTTTATCAAATTAAGAGAATTCAATAACATAGCTGGAAGAAAATGATGTATAACAATCAATAGCCTTAATATATATCAATATTACAATCTAAAAGAATTTTACCTATTCAACAACTGTTAAATTATTTTGGGAAATAGCAGTAACCTCCAGTGATTAGTGGTATGGAAGTTAGACCTTGGCTCACCTAAAACCTGGCCAACAAAGTTGACAGCAAAGAGACAATGAGCCATTTTGAGATTCAGACATTTTGTTACTTACATAGACGGTTATGGGGAGAACAGTAAAAGGTGACAGCTTACCACCTCCCTTGTCCCATGCAGGATGGATGGCAGTGCAAGAGGTTTGGTAGCACCCCCTTGCTGAGGAGATGTTTGCATGCTGTAGCTAACCAGTTTTAGAGCCTGTTGCTATACCCTAAGAGGAAAGGCAAGGCAAAAATCCTCAGACCTCATCAAACCCAGGAGGGGATAAGAAACTATTTCATGACAGCTCTGAGGAAGACAGGGAGGTCCGTGAGAATGTTCTTGTAGGAGCACAAGCCCCCATGCTCTCATGATCCAGGAGGACCACAGGGCATTCTTCAAGGTCAGCTGCAGTTAAGCCTTCCTCTTATGACCTATGTACATTTGTGCAAAGTCACTAGGGTGCCAGGAAACCCTGTTAATAAATGGCAAGTAACAAGGAAGTTAGGTCTGAGATTCAGTTCTGACAAGGTAGTGTTACCAGCAAGCATTAAAAAATGGCCATGTTACTAGTTATTATATTTCAGAGAAGGCACACTCAAACCAATACCTGGTCCAAAATGTGCACTCTGATGGGGACATGATGGCATTTTGGTGGGAGAGCCAGGCCACCCTGAGATTCACTCATTCCATAGACTATAGAAATGCAAGGTGAATACGGCTTTATATCTCAGGTTCTGTCATAGAGTTTTGGGAAATTGGGCTCAATTTCCTTGGGATTCTTTTAGTTCATTATGCTATGGCAGCAGGGATCCTTAAAAGCTTTTTTGCCTATCACATATATTAAACACCATTAGTCTCACCAAGGAATAAAAATTTCTGAACATCTCTTTTACTAATTAATAAATTTTCTGGTGTGCATTTTAATAACAATATTTGAAGTGATCAAGTATACCCTTAAGTGTATATTTCTGATATGTATATGTCAAATGGTAATGAACCACTCCTAGGGTAGGGATTAAAATTAATTTTTACCAAACACACACATACACACACACACACACACTCCACTGAGTCTATAACACTCTACTTGAGTATTCTAACAGAAAATTACTAAATAAACCATATAAGGGATAAAAATACCCAGATAGACCATATAAAGAAAGAAAAGACTCATTACCAAAGTAATTAGAAAGAAAAAAAAATGGATAGAATATTGTTTTAACTTCCCAGCTGCTAAAACTATACCATACAATGGATTAGCTTAACAACAGGATTTTATTGGCTGATGGTTTCAGAAGCTATAAGGCTTGCTTTCTCCCCGAGTTTGCATCTTCCAGCTGGCTGGCAATTTTGGAGGTTCCTTAGCTTTTCTGTCACATGTCAATTCACATAATGTGTTTTTCCTTTCTCTTCTGAGTTCTGTTGACCTCCAGTTCTGCCTGCTCCCGTGGCTTTCTCTTTCATTGTCCAATTTCCTTTGCTTATAAGGACTTCAGCCTTATTGGACTAAGGGCATAGCTCATATAATAACATTTTCAAAGGTCCTATTTATAAATGCGCTCACAACCCACAGGATCAGGGATTTGGATATGAACATGACTTCTGTGGGTGGCATGATTCATTCCCCAACAACTAGACAAGAACTTACTTGATAAAAAGTGGGCAAGTTCAAGACAAAGAAAAAAAAAACATACAAATGTCATTGAAGGAATTAAGAAATGTATTTTGTGCTCTTGATTAGGAATTTTCAATATCATAAAGATGTCAATTCTTCCAAAATCAGTCTATAAAATTAATGTGATTTGATTAAAATACCAACACAATTAGACAAGATGATTTTAAACTTTACATAAAAAAACATAGTGTTTAAAAACCCAGGAAGTTTTTCAAAAGGAAGTATAATGGGGAATAGTCCTATTAGATATTACATTATATTATGAAGTCTTTCTAATTAAAAGTGTTAGCAATTAGCAATGATTAGCAATGAACAGGCAGATCAATGGAATAGTCTTGTAAGTTCAGAAATCATAAGTGGAAAATAGATTATTTAATAAGTGTGATTGGAACAACTGGTTAGCCATTTAGAAATATCCTTTCTTCACAATTTATGTGAAAAGAAATTCAGAAGGCATTAAAGACTTAAAAATGGAAAATAAAACTTAAAATCTAATAAGAAATTTGGGGAAATTTTTATTTTATGTTGGCATAGAGAAGTACTTTGTAAGTATGGAATAAAACATAGAGGTCATAAAAGAAAAAAAATCATAAATTTGATTATATAATTCTAAAATTCTTCTGCATAGCAAAAATTGCTAAAAAACCAAGTAAAGAAAAAAATTTAAATCTAATTCATATAATAGGAAATGGGTTAACTTCCTTATTAAGTAAAAGTTTCCTATAAATTAATAAGAACAAATATCAATAATCCAAATTAAAATGGCAAAAGATTTAGACAAGTCATAGAAAAGTAAATCTGAATGGCCCTTAAGCATGTGAAACTCAAGCTCATTCATAACAAGATAGATATAAATAAAAAATTATGTTTTTTTTTCTCCTGTTAACAAAGATTAAAACACTTGTAAACATATTGTGTTGGTGAAGTTATGGGAAAAAAGTCACTTTTTATTTTGAGGGGAATGAAATATGGTACTACATGTACGGAAACAATTTGGCAGTATCTATGGACATTTGATGCAGAAGCAACAGTTGCACTCTAGGAATTTATTGTACGTGCATGCTTTTATAAAAATTGCAGCATTCTCTGTTTTACCAGAAAACATTGCAGCATTTTCTGTTTTAGCACAATATTAAAAATATCCTAAATAATAGGGATGGTTAAATAAATTATTATACATCTACATAGAGAAGACTCTGTTTAAAAAAATGAGAAAGGTCTTCATATATATCTATAGACCAATCTCCAGTATAAATGCTAAGTGACAGAAGCAAAGTACAGAAGAGTGTGTTGGGTATTTGCGAGATCTGGAATATATATTACACATATCTACATGTCCAAATGTAGAGAACATCTCTACACACAGACACAAGAAGCTGACTCTCGTGATGGCTCCTGGAGAAGGAAACTGTTCTTGGGAGACCTAGGTGAGAGGGAGATTTACTTTTTATTTTTTACATTTTTGTTCCTTTTGCTTTTATGTCATATGCATTACCTACTCAAAGAAAACAAAGGGCATTTTAAAAATTCAAAGAAAATATGTGGAGATATATCAGAAAGAAAATGTGGAGATTTATCTGTCTTGGACGTGTGGTGCCAAGGGAAAGAACCGTGTTTGAAGCCTAGAGAAACAAGGGATCCAGTTCAGAAACTACCAACCAGGAGTGGAGCCAGAAAAGTATATGGAAATGAAGCCTAAGAACTAAGTCCACTGTGTACCGAATGCTTGTCCCAGTATCAACCAACCTCAGCTTGGACAACAAATATGGCCGTCTCCAAGGTGTCACTCAGTCTGCCTTGACAATTTGAAAATCATTTTAATAATCTGCTTAAACCTTAAGACCCTAAAATAGCATTCCCTATATCTGATTAATCCATTTCCACTCACCATATACCAGTTCAGACATTTTCACACTAATTTTAGTGTCAGAACTTTTTTAAAATAAAATATTAGGCAGCATCTCAATATCTTTATAAATCAAGTGAAGCTGTTCTGCTTGAGGGAGTTTAGGGTGGCAGAGGTCTCCTGGTCCATCTGCTCAAACTTGTTTTTTCACTTTCCCTCTCAGCAGCACCCCTGCCTTCTTCTCAACTGAAGGCAGGTTGAAAACTTATGTTCCCATAGGGAAAAAAATGAGGCAAAGATAAAAATAAATAGAAGTTTGGTGTTGGTCGCCAAGGGTTTCTCATATAGGTGGTGTTCTAGTATGCTAATGCTGCCAGAATGCAAAACACCAGAAATGGATTGGATTTTATAAAAGGGGGGTTATTTGGTCACACAGTTACAGTCTTAAGGCCATAAAGTGTCCAAGGTAACACATCAGCAATTGGGTACCTTCACTGGAGGATGGCCAGTGGTGTCTGGAAAACCTCTGTTAGCTGGGAAGGGACGTGGCTGGTGTCTGCTCCGGAGTTCTGGTTTCAAAATGGCTTTCTCCCAGGACGTTCCTCTCTAGGCTTCAGATTCTCTCCAAAATGTCACTCTCAGTTGTTCTTGGGGGCATTTTGTCCTCTCTTAGCTTCTCTGGAGCAAAAGTCTGCTTTCAATGGCTGTCTTCAAACTGTCTCTGTAAGCTGAAACTCCTCTCTCATTTCCAGTGCATTCTTCAAAATGTTCCTCTTGGCTATAGCTCCTCTTCAAAATGTCACTCACAGCTGCACTGAGTTCCCTCTGTTTGTCAGCTCATTTATATGGCTCCAGTGATTTAATTTAGACCCACCCTGAATGGGTGGGGTAACAACTCCATGGAAATTATCCAATCAGAGTCATCACCCACAGTCGGGTGGGGCACATCTCCATGGAAACACTCAAAGAATTACAATCTAATTAACACTGATAGGTCTGCCCACACAAGATTATATCAAAGATAATGGTGTTTGGGGGGACATAATACATTCAAACCGGCACAGGTGGCAAGACAATCCATGGGTGGTTCTAGTTTTGCTGGCAGAACAGTGGTCAATGGGAAAAAGCTCCAAAACTCAAAACGGAAGTGTTCCATGGAGCTGTTCCATCTTGGGCTGCACAACTTAGTAATTCTGTCTACTTAATGGGTAGCCATGACTTGGTTGATGAAAACCAGAGAATTGGACTATCCTTTACAGCTGTCAGAACCTTTGCCCAGGATGGGCAGTGTTTTAGTTTGCTAAACCTGGTGAAATGCAATATACACAGATATGGACTGACTTTTAACAATGGGGATTTATTAGCTTACAAGTTTGTAGTTCTAGGCCATGAAAAATGTCTGAATTAAGTATCAACAGGGCAATACGTTCTCTGAAGAACAGCTACCAGCGAGCTCTGGCTCCTCTGTCAGATGGCAAGGCACATGGTGATGTCTGCTGGTCCTTCTCTCCCAGGTTCATTGCTTCCAGCTTCTGGCTTCACTGGCTTCCTCTCTGAGCCTCTGCATGTCTCCTTGTCTCTCACCTTCTCTGAGGCCTTTTTCTGTGGAGCTTCTCTTATTTCATCTCTTAGCTTCTGTATGTGTTTTATCTGTTTATAAAGGACTCCAGTAAGAGGATTAAGACCCACCTTGAATGAGGTAGTCACATCTCAATTGAAATAACCTTATCAACCCCCTCTATATTAACAATTTGTTTTCTTTAGTAGTACATGTAAGATTCCTCTAAGCACCTTCTCATCCCACCAACATGTGTGTATGAATTTATGTATAAGTGTATATAGGTGTGTGTGTGTTTGGGTAACACACATATAAACACAAATGACTTCCTGCTTTATAATCTTCACATATTATAATTTGTATTCATAAACAATATTTCTATTACACTTCTGAGCCAGAGGCTAAATCATTAGAAAGTGTCATGGTTAGTTCTTGGGGTGGAGAAGTCATAGGAAACTGATGTTTCCCCTAACTTGTTCTCTGTTCCAGTGTGTGGAGTTGAGCCAGTTGTTTAAACTCTGTGAGCCAGTTTTAAAATGGGGAGTGCAAGTGTTTTTGCCTAGGAGTATTCTTATGAATATTAATGCTAACCCATGTCCTTAAAGCGCCTGGTGTGGTCATTGTTCAGTAAACTTTTCCTTCTCCCAGCATTCTGTCCCCACCCTTCTTCTCTTCCCCGGTTAAATGAAGGGCTGCCATAACCAGGGACATCAAAAGTACTAGGTGTATTAAATAGTGTAGGGTAGATAGAAGATGGGAGAGACCAAAACCAGGAAAACAAATTCAGAAGGGCTAGGGGAGGTATGTTGAGATATCCTGGGCTCAACTAAGTAGTGACTTCATGATAACTTCTGATTTCAGATTATCTACAAATTGACCAAGTAATGAATCCTATTCAGATGCATGTTGGGCTGAAGTTTAAATGCTAGTTCTTGTCTAATTTAAGAAGGACTCAAAGTATAAATTTAAAAAAATGCCTCAGTTCTAAGGTTTCCTTATGCATGTGTTAAATGTGATAGGCTTCAGATATTAGAAAGAGGTGTGAATTTCATATATTCTTGTCAAAAAATGCACAATATTATTTATTAACAACAGTTTTATAATAAACTGGTAAACTGATAATGAAACATGCATTATTCTTCTGAAATACAAATAACTTATAAATTTGATGTTGATTATCTTTATACATTTGCTTTTTTAAAAAACTTGTGTTTAAAACTTTAAGACAAAGATACATGTATCTTTTTTCTATGCTATAACATTTTGTTATACATACAAATTTTCCTGGATCATTTTCAAAATATACAGGCTGGTTCCTATTTCCTACAATATAGTATAATAGATACTGTGAATGGCCTTCTTCCTTAAAACAAATTAAGAAAGTTTATGAAGTATTCAAACAATAATTTTAAATTCAATACTAAGCTGATAAGAAAGTAAAAAAAAAAAAGAAAAAAAAAAAGTAGCAGCCAAAATGAAGTGAAAGCAAGGACTTGGGTTTCCAAGTGAGTTCCAAAGCCAGTTTTCACCTTATGACCCTGAGTTTCCCATTTGACAGATGCCCTGGAGATTATTAATTATGATGGAAGTCTAACAGGAGACCCTTACAAAAACTCAGTCAATGTAAGATGAAAGATAAATGAACTGCCAAATATTAAGTGGGCTGCAGGGGGCTTCCTTTCTTGACCTTGTGAGTTATGTTAGGAGGATCTCACTTACATAGTTGTACAGTCTGAACACATGGCACAAATGTGGTCCAGAAAAGTTCAAGCAGATAATTTCACTTAAAGTGTACCCAGGCTGAGAGTTAACACAGGTAATAAGTAGAAGCAAACAAAATTCCTCCCAGAAGGAACACAATTTTGACAGAGGTATCAAAGATTTTCCATAGACAATTCTCAAGTAACATGAAAACAAAATCATAACATAGAACAAGAGTCATGAGTGAGAGGGCAGTAGAATTAGAATATATATTATGTGTGAAGAAATAAAGCAGGAGCTTGATGGAAATATCCCAAATCTTTATTGTGATGGCAATACATGACTGCATCTATTTGTTAAAAAGTTGTCAAACTGTACACTTACAGTGGGTGGATTTTATGGTTTATAAACTATAATTCAATAATCTTGCCTTAAAATAAAGAAAGAATTACCACTTACAAAAGTATTACAAAAAATTAAAATAAAACTGTGAGACATAAAGTGATAATTAGAGGGATATTTATAGTTTTAAATTCTTTCAGTTAGAAAAGATTTGAAATGTCAACTTTAGACGATGGAAACAAAACAGTAAATCCAAAGAAATTAGAAAAAGGAAATAATAAATGCTTAATTTAATAGAATATGAAACAAATATTCAGTTGTGAGTGTCAACAAAGAGTTGAAAGTTTTTCTTTGAAAAGGCTGCAGAAATAGACAAACATCTAACCAAATAAATCAAGAAAAAATTTATTTGATAAGGTAATTTTAAAATACAAAAAACAAAAAGAAAAAAAGGGAGAGGTAGACTTAAAATACAATAAAGAAGCAAACATACCATAGCAGACTAGAAAGAAAGAAAGGAAAGAAAGAAGGAAAGTAGGAAGGATGAAGGAAGGGAGGAGTTCATGAAAGAAGAAAGGAAGGAAAGACAAAAAGGAGAGACATCTATGATGAACATCATGCCAAATTGAGTACTTAGAATGTGTAAGTTTCTTTAAAAATACAGCCTGCTAAAATTTATCCCCAAATAAAAGGAACTGAATAGCCACACACTTAATAGAGGTGTCTTCTAGGAAGATAATGCAATGAACAGACAACTTTGCAGGCAATGCTTGCTAGACCTCTAAGGAAAATGGTAATTGTTAATTGAGAGAGAGAGTCACATGGAGAGTTACTGGTCATACTCTATTTCTTAAGGTGCCTGGTTGTACACAAAGTGTTCAGTTTTGTCAATGTTTTTTTCACCTTTATTTTCATATTTATTTATAAAGTCTTTTGTATGAATGATATCCCACAATTAAAAAAAAGCAACAATTACCTGAAGTATCTATTATTCATAAACCCACACACAAAACTGGACCCTAATCCCAGACCTTTTGGATCAGAATCATCTGAAACTAAAATAGTCTCACACTCCTAGTAAAGGCCTAGTTATTCTCTACCACAGTATCTAGTTATCACAAGAACTGGTTTTAAAACCAATGAATGATGGCGGTGCTTCTGAGAGCCAGACAATCATTGACAGTCCTCTGTTTCTGAAAGTCCATCAGCCCCAGCAACTCTGATGACCATGGGTCCATAGCTAAAAGCTGACCCATCACTATACCCTTCCACCTCTGTGATCGTGGCAACCCTTGGATTCTATGCTTGCCAAAACTCTATATAAATCTGGTTTTGGCTTTGCACATGGAGGCTATGTTTAATACGCATGGTTTTCTCTTACTTAAGTGATAATTTGTTTCAGAAATTCAGTTGTAGGTTTTCCTTTGTTGCCATAAACTTCTTAAAAGCTTTCAACAGGTTCAAGGCTCTCCCTGCTTTTCTGAACAACATAGTGCCCCTGCTCAGAAAGGACCCTTGCCACTTACCTGTAAACTTGCAGCCCAGACCCCTTCCTTCTGCTCTTCTATATAGCCGACTGCTGGCTGGAGATCACATGTGTGCTCCACTTACTTCCGAGATACCCTGTGTGAACTGGTCCCACTGTATTCCCACTACAGCCTCCTCCCCTTCCTTTATTTTCTAATTAGCACCAGCATCTACCCAATCTCCCAAGCTAGAAATCTGGGTTTCATTCTTAACACCTGTCTCCCTCTTTTTCCCCCCATCAATCACCAAGTTCTGCCAATTTTACCTCCTAAAAATTCTTCTAGTTTAGGGATCCTCAACCTTGGCTGCACATTGGAAATACCCGGACAGCTTTTAAAATCACTGATTCTTCAATTTAAATTTTTATTTAAGCGGTCTGGGTGGGGTCTGAGCATCAGGGTATTAAACGCTCCTCAGGTGTTCTGATGTGTGGCCAAAGGTGACAACTGGGTACTGCTCCTGTCTGTCTCCTCACCTCCGTACCACCTTACTTCCCGCCCTCACACATTTCTTACATGGATTATTGAAATGGCCTCCAGTATTGCTCATTTCAAATTTATTCTTCACAAAAGCTACAGAGTAGCCCAGATGAAACATAAGTATGACCGTTTCTCTCCCTTTTAAAAATTGCTTCATGACTACCCATCAATATGAGGATAAAGCCTAAGCTCTTCTAATACTTCTAAAGCAACTTCCATCATGTCTTCCCTAGCTGACACGTCTCCTTTCTCATCACACTACGTTTCACTATAATCTAGCATCGCAGAAATTTTGTTTTCTATTTCGCACACTGTTGCACTTTCACTTCTGCCTGGAATGACTTCTCCATCTCTTTACCAGCCTAACTATATAGTTAGTCTAATCTACTCCTTCATAAATAAACCAAATGTTACCTCCCGCAGGAAGCCTTCTCTGACACACTGAGGCTGGGTAATACTGCTCTTTTTTATGCTCCCACAGTACCCTGAGCTCATATGCCTCACTGTCTTATCAGGTTTTATTATATCCTGTGTGTTTCTGCCTCCCTCAATAGGCTGTAAGTTTCTTGACTCCTCTCAGAGTTCAGTTCAACCCTTGGTGTTCTTTGGACCAATGGGAAGCACAAGCATCCTGCAGAGATTTTGCAGGTTTGGTCCCAGAGCACCACAATAAAGTGACTATTACAATAAAACAAGTCACATGAATTTTTTGGTTTCCCAGTGCATATAAAAGTTATGTTTACACTATACTGTAGTCTATTAAGTGTGCAGTAGTGTTCTAGTTTGCTAATGCTGCAGAATGCAAAACACCAGAGATGGATAGGCTTTTATAAAACGGGGGTTTATTTCGCTACACAGTTACAGTCTTAAGGCCACAAAGCATCCAAGGTAACGCCTCAGCAATCGGGTACCTTCACCAGAGGATGGCCAATGGCGTCCGGAAAACCTCTGTTAGCTGGGAAGGCAGCCAGCGTCTGCTCCAAAGCTCTGGCCTCAAAACGGCTTTCTCCCAGGACATTCCTCTCTAGCAAGCTTGCTCCTCTTCAAAACATCACTCCCAGCTGCACTCACTGAGTTCCCTCTCTCTGAGTCAGCTCATTTATCTGGCTCCACTGATCAAGGCCCACCCTGAATGGGCGGGGCCACTCCTCCATGGGAACATCTCATCAGCATCATCTCCCACAGCTGGGTGGGGCACATTCCAAGCAAATCCAACCAGCACCAAAACGTCTGCTCCACATGACTACAAAGGTAATGGCATTTGGGGGACACAATACATTCAAACCGGCACAAGTAGCATTATGACTTTTAAAAAAATGTACCTAACTCAATTAAAATGTGACACAAAGGAACAAAGTGCAAACATGCTGCTGGAAAAATGGCACTGATAGACTTCCCCAAAGCTGGGCTGTCCCAAACTTTCAATTTGTAAAAAACATAATAGCTGCAAAGTGCAATGAAGTGAAGCACAATTAAATGAGGTATGCCTGCACAATAATCGATAAAGATAGCGCTTGCATTCCAGTGGCTCACAACTCTTCCGCATATATACTTGAGATAGTAATAGAGTTGTACAGATACAGCAGTGTCCATATGAATGCAGTAAAATAGGGACATAGAGGGGGAAGCAATTTACTCCTTAGGGGTGTGTAAGTTGGGGTGGGGGATAACTGATTAGGGGATCAACCTCCATCTAGAACCAAACACATTGCAGCAGAAATACATTTGTTACAGCGAATATATTAGGGTCTTAATGGCAGCTTCTTTCACTGTGCCTTAGAATGGCTTTGCTTTCTAGAATGCCAGTTGTAGCCACTACTTTTATTGTTTTACAGGAGGAGATGCTGATAGAAAAATCCCAAGTGGCAATTTGGGTAATGATATCTGGTTACAATGCCTTATATATGGTGAATTATTTCATAATATAAGAACTTTCTCCAGTCCTGTCTTTATTCTAGCCATAGGGCTATAATAATAGTCCTGACTTGTGTGACCATGTAAGCAGGGAGAGGAGAATGAGCTCCTTGCAGTTTTGATCCTGCCACCAGTTTGTAATTATCACTAAGCTTCCTTCTCCATCATACATATCTAACCCCTCTGAAGCCACAACTATTTGAACTTTCAAAATTCTGAGTAAAACAGCTGTCATAGAACTCAAGAAATTTGGAGAGTTGATGGGTGACTGTGGTTTGTGCATGACACATCTCCCGTTAAACACTATATTTTGTTTAAATATTCATGGCAGAAGGGCTGGCATTAGCTGAATTTCATCTCTAGTTCTAGCACACTGGAAATGTAAGTCTAGTAGCAAATTCATTATTACAAAATTATGATAAAACCAAACAATTTGGTTGCCTTGTGGAATTCATTATAAAGCAATTTTACATGAATTGTGTGAGAAGCAAAGGCCGAGAGTATATGGCATTGCATTGTCGGAGTATATTTGCTTAAAATCATCTCCTTGGGAATAATTTAAGATTTAAGAATGAGCATTAACTCTTGCAGGCCAGCAGCGCCATATTTAGTGCACTAAGTGGTTATTTTCTTACTAATTTTCTCCCTTAAGTGTTTCCTTACTGATCCCAATGCTTTCACACACTCTTCCAAAGCTTTTATTGCTGTGTATGTGGAAATTCTGTAATTTTTCTGCAGCATGAAAATGTTCCACTTTTTAGAGGTTTTCTGTTATTTTTTTTTTTCTCTGAAGGAAAGCTTTCTTTCCTTCCTCTACACCTTTTTCCACTGATAAAAGAGTTCAAAATTCAAATCCTCTATTCTGGTCCATTACTGTTATGAACAATGAGATTGCCCTATGATCAAATTCAGCAAAACAGTTTTAATCAAGGACAGGCACTTCTGTTTTCCATGATGAGGGGCAATGTCAGGAAAGATGTATCTGGGTGGTTGTTTATGGATAGTCTGGGTTGGCTGTGATTAAAATTGCATCTGACAAGGGAAATTACCTGGAACAAGACTTACTAAGGAGCTAACAATAGTGCCTGGTTATCCGTGTTTCCAAAGTCACTGGAGTTGATGTGTCAAGCGTGTTGGAGGCACGTATGCTAATAGATCTTCCAAGGCTTGGAATAAAAGGGGTTCCTTTTATTCCTATCTCTCTAGCCTTCTGTACTTTAGTAATAAGGCTGAACAAAGGACAACTTTCTCAAACTCCTTCTATCAGAGCAGTGGTTTCCAGTCTCTGTTCCTCTTTGATGCACATCTGATGACATTCATGTGTTCTGGGCCACTCTCATGAACATTCTCAAGTACCTCCAGAATTCCGGAGTCTACTTCACCCTTTAACATTAATGAAGCCAGAGACTGAGTTGGATGTTATAGATATAACTGAATCCTCCTCTCATTTCCATAAAAATGATAATATAGAAATGAAATAAGTAGTGACTTATGGCATTTTAACTTTCATCATTAAGAAAATATTTGATAACTCCTTGCAATTGATCATATCACAACAGTGTTTCAGGAACCAGTAGCTGATAGGTGAGTGTTTAATTGATAGGGTAGAAATAAAATTCAGCTGTCTCTGATGCAGAAATTGTGGTACTTCATAAGGTCTATACACATAGTCCTTGTCACTTTTGTTTAGCATAGTCTTTATTCAGTGTCCTCAAAAGTATTTTCAGGGTGAAGTACTCCTTTGTGAGCCTCCATCCTGTGAGTTTCAGCTATAATCTTTGTGCACTGAAGGATTCTTTGGATTATAATTCATATATGATATAGGCATATCATGAACTCTAATTCTATTCAGACATTCGTTCTCCATTGTCTACCTGATTCCCATTAATATTATATTAAACTGTATGTAAGAGTTTGTGAATTCATTCAGGGCAGTAACAAAAGCCCTATGGTTTTAACCATAAGTCAAATTTAAGATCTTTGAAGCTTTTAATCATGTACCACATTTATTCAAAAGTGTGACCTTCTTTAAAAGATGCCAGAACAATTCAAGCAGGAAGAGAAAAACATGAAAAAGTTTTTATCATCAAATTTTTAAAAATGTACTATATTTGAAAGTCATGAAATGTCATCTCTTTACACCTAGTGTATTAGAAGGTGTAAATTTGAAAACTAGTTCTGTTGTTTACCAGCTGTGACACTAACTTCAGGCCTTAGATTCCTCAGGTGTAAAAAGTTGATAAAAGTGACTACCTCTCAGAACTCATATAAAAAGTGCAACAATAAATGCTAATATTGTAGTATAAAATATATTATGTGCAAGTGCAAATGTATGTATTTTTTTAATGTCTGTTAAGTGTTTCACTACTGTAAATTAATTCCCGACTAGTACAAAGACCCAATGGAACTTGGACTTAGTGTCAAGAGACTTGGCTACAAGTTCTGCCTCTCTTATGTTAACTGTGTAAGCCTGAGAAATTCCCTTAGACCTCCAGAGCAATCGTCTCCCTCCCTCTCCCCAAGTTTTTATGGGATTGTATTTGCAGTGAAGTAACCAACCAAAACCATGATGCTGACGATTGCTCTGGAGAGAAGGTTCCTTGTACTAGAGGAACAGAATGGAAGGAGATCAACACGGTGCCAGGAGACTGGTCCAGGGTTTGAGCTCAGGCAGGGATGTTGACAGATTCCAGTTAGGCTAGATTACAGTTTCTCAGGGGAAGTGGAAGAATCCAGTAACCTAGTGAACAAATTAAAGACCCTAGAGCAATCCCAGGGACTGTGGATACTTGATTAAGGCAGACAAGCTAGTTCCTGACTTTGCGTTCTGAAAATGGGAAGTTTCTAATTGCACTCTCTGGGTCAGGACTGGCTGAGGGGCAGGTGAAGGACCAATCTGTCCAACAATGAACCCTAGTATTATGAATGGAGGTGGGGAGGACCCAACGTGGCATCATTTAGCCCAGAGTGTTGCTGAGAAGCCAGGGGTGATGATTCAGGGAGAAATGCTACGTATACTTTAGAGCCCTCTACAAAATTGATTATTGGATTAAATTTTATGATTCAACATTTTGTCCAACTGAGATTGAGATTAACACTAATCAGTGCAGTTCAGTTCTGTTTTCTTTTTTTTATTAATTTTTATTTACAAACACTCTATAGTAAGCAAACAATATCCTCCTTCTGCCCATCCCCTAGGTACTCTAATCTACTTCCTGTCTGTGCAATTTTTTGTTTCTAGGTATTTCATGTAAGTGACCTCATACAATATTTTTCCTTATGTGCCTTGTTGATCTCACTAAGAATAATGTTTTCAAGGTTTGTCCATGTTGCAGCCTGTCACCGAATGTCATTGCTTCTTATGGCTGAATGGTATTCCATTGTGTTTACATACCACATTTTGTTTATCCATTCATTTGTAGATGGAAACTTGAGTTGTTTCCAGTTTTTGATTATTGTGAATATTGCCACTGTGAACATTGGTATATATGTGTCTGTCTGAGACTGTGTTTTCACTTTATTTGGGTATATACCTAGAAGTGGAATTGCTGTGTCAAATGGTAATTCTATATTTAAGTTTTTGAGGAAATGCCATTTGGCTTTCCACTGTGCTGGCACCACCATTTTATATTCCTATCAACAATGTACTGGAGTTTCAATTTCTCTACATCATCTCCAACACCCGCTATTTTCTGTTTGCTTGCCCCCCCCCCCAATAGCTATCCTTCGGGATATGAAATAGTATCTCATTGTGGCTTTGATTTGCATTTCCCTAATGTCTAATGATGTTGAGCATCTCTTCATATGTTTATTGGTCACATGTATATCTAATTTGGAGAAATGTCTATTCAAGTACTTGAACCATTTTTTAATTATATTGTCTTTTGTTGTTACATTCTAAACATTATATATATATATATGAAGCCCTTATCCAACATATGGTTTGCAGCTATTTTTTCCCCTTCTGTAGACTGACTTTTCACTTTCTTGATAGCAATGTCCTTTAATGCAAAAAAGTTTTAAATTTTGATGAAGTTAAATTTATTTATTGTTTCTTTTGTTGACTGTGCTTTTGGAGTCCCAGTTCTATTTTCAGGGTATCCAAAATGTCATTTTTCCTGGAAAATGTATCGAAACAAATAATTATTTTCAGGAGACTTAACTTAGTTAGTGAGAAGAGAGCTCTGAATGTATATTGAGATTTAGAATAATTTACTCTGATTGGGTCTATTGTTGGTCAGCAGTGCCATTTTTATTCTGCAGACTGATGCTTTTCACATTTCTTAAGTACATTTTTTAAAAATTGATTATTTCCACTAGAGTGTCTGGTGGTGCAAAGGAGAACATGGATTTGTGAAAAGATAATTCCCAAACCATATTGTATTCTTTTGATGCCATCTTCTTCCTATCCCAGCCATTTATCAGAGTGGGGGGCAGAGTAAAGAGTAAAATTTCACT